>NW_026975196.1:1792203-1934893 GCF_030014295.1 Loxodonta africana | reverse complement strand
CATAGAGAGATAGTATTGCAGATGACACAGGGCCCTCCATTATGACCTATGACACCTAGTGGCCACAGGATTTCAGCACACCCTGGGAAAGCCTACGCAGGCACAGGGGAGCTTCTGGTTCCGACTGGTTCAGGGCATTGCTACAACAGGCCAGGTACCTTTTCCCACTTTCCAGAGGATATCAGTACGCAATGCAACCCCACTCAGCATCTCTTGCCTCTCTCTGTCTCTCTCTGGATGTGTTCGTTCTCTGAAATCTCTTCCTTCTCCCCCTGAGTCACTTCACAGCTTGGAGTGCCTGACAGAGTGCCTAGAGACGACAGAGCAAAGGGGGAAGGCCTCTGGCTCTACTGGTTGCCCATGGGCAGACAAGATCTGCTAGTCTATCTGGAAGGTCTAGAGAGTGCTGATTGACTGGGGATCTACATCACGGGCGGACCCTGGCCAGGTGAAGCTTGCTGACATGTGGCAGCCTCTCCGGAGACTACTAATTCCGCTGGTCACATTGTATGCAAATACCCAGCTGAGAGCACAGGGCAGAAAACATTGACACATACCTGCCAGAGGCCTATTCTGGGTCTGAAGAGTCCACCCTGGTCTCCAGCGACTCAGCATCTCAGCACACACTTTGCCTGCACACATGGAAACCGCCTCTCTCCACAAATGCCTTCTCCTGCTAGGAAACACAGGATGTCACTCAGCCAAAGGAGAGCACAGGCAAAGTCAACTGAAGCCCGCGTTTTCACGATTTTGCCCTGTGCTGGTCCACAGGCTCCGGGGCACACTGCGTGTGCGTCACTTCTCCGAAGACAAGGCCAAAATTCGGGCATCCAGGGCCCTAGCAGTCCAGAGTCTGCGGATGGCGGCATATGGATCACCTCTTTCCCACGTACAGGAGGGAGGCCTGGGCCCTAGCCTGGCTCCGCTAGAGCTCCACGACCTCAGCTGTTTTCCCTGACCTTTGGCCCGTGCCCCGTGAGTGTGTGGTTTCTAGTTCCACTTCTCCTCCGACCACTCTCAATCCGCCACCTGCGGATACCTCAGCGTGGACACGAACATCTATCACTGTCTGCAGTGTCACGGGTCACTAGGAGTCCAGGCTCAGGCTGACCTTGGCTGTCTTCTGCCCAGGCAAGGAGCCTAATCCTTCAAAGGAAATGAGGACACGTGGTCACTGGCCGACATCCTTTCTTTCATCCACACAGCGGTCTGTACGAGGGTAAAGAGACCAGGTAGGACAGGTGAAGGCTGAGTGCGGGGCCTAAGGCTTCTTTCTCAATCACCATGGAGACAGCCACCGGAAGGCTGGGCGGAACTTCTGACGGGGACGGGTCACAAACTCTGAGCCAATAGGAGAGGTCCAGCCTAACAGGCCAGTTAGGCAGAGGCCTCCATTTTACCCATGGACACACAACGGCCCCTTCTGTCCTTGGCCACAAAATCGAGGGCACCCAGGGAATAACTTCACAGCAGGCAACCCCTGATGTGGACAGGTTCGACATACTGGGACAGCAGGCAGGTACCTCTCGTCCACTTACGCTGGGATATCAGTAGGCAAGGCGCCCTTCCTCAGCATCTATGGCCCCTCTCTGTATGTGTTCATTCAGAGAAATCTCTCCGTTCTACCCCTGAGACAAATCACAGCTATGAGGGGCCTGAGAGAGAGCCTGGAGATGAAACAGGGGAGGCTTCCGGCTGTACCGCGTCCTCGTGGGTAGAGAATAGCAGTTAGTCTCTCTGGAAGGTCTTAGCTTCTGTTGATTGACATGGGCAATACGGTAGGGGCGGACCCTGGCCAGGTAGAGCTTGTGGGCAAATGCAACCTCTGGGGGAAGAATAATTCAGCTGCTGCTTTGTATGCTGTAAACCTCCCCACGCCAGGTGGGATGGGCAGGAAACATTGACCCACAACTGCCAGGGACCTTTCCTGGGACTGAAGATCCCAACCTGGTCTCAACCTTGTCTCCTTCTCAGCACATACCTTTCCTGCACACATAATCCTGCCTTTCTCCGTCACTGCCTGATCCTACTAGGAAAAAAGCATGCCGCCCAAAAAGGCCCATGTCAGGGAAATCGAGGAGACACTGCCATTTTCCCAATTTTTGCTGTCTACATATCCCCGCCTCCGGTGGAAGGCTGCATATGTGGCCGGGCAGCCAAGGCAAGGCCGAAATCCTGGCATCCTGGGCCCCAGCAATCCAATGGTTTACGGACGTGGGGACCCGGATGACATGTTTCCCACATACAGGAGGAATCCTTGGGCCCTTCTCACTGGCTCGCCCATCACCTCGGTCACGTCCACTACTGGCCCTGGCCTTTGGCCGGTGCCCCATTTAACGTGTGCTCCAGAGCGATGTTTCTCCACCCATCGCTATCATTCTGCCACCAGGGGATATGTGAGAGTGGGAGTCACCATTTGTCACTGGCAGCAGTGTCACAAGTCACTAGACTTCCAGGTACCAGCTGGCCTAGGCTGCCTTCTGCCCCAGGCAAGGTCCCGAATCCTTTATCCCAGATGCTGACGCCTGGGCGCTGGCGGATATTCATTTTTATCAACACAGAGGTCTGAGTGAGGGTCAGCAGGCCAGCTAGGTGAAGTCAAGGCCAGGTGGGCGGGACTAAGGCTCCTTTGCCATCACCATGGAGACAGTCCCACCACCGGAAGAGTGGGCGGAGCTTAGGATGGGCCTGGTGACAAGACTGAGCCAATGGCAGAGATCTGGCCCGCCAGGCAGATGACACAGGGCCCTCCATTATGACCTATGACACCTAGTGGCCACAGGATTTCAGCACACCCTGGGAAAGCCTAGGCAGGCACAGGGGAGCTTCTGGTTCCGACTGGTTCAGGGCATTGCTACAACAGGCCAGGTACCTTTTCCCACTTTCCAGAGGATATCAGTACGCAATGCAACCCCACTCAGCATCTCTTGCCTCTCTCTGTCTCTCTCTGGATGTGTTCGTTCTCTGAAATCTCTTCCTTCTCCCCCTGAGTCACTTCACAGCTTGGAGTGCCTGACAGAGTGCCTAGAGACGACAGAGCAAAGGGGGAAGGCCTCTGGCTCTACTGGTTGCCCATGGGCAGACAAGATCTGCTAGTCTATCTGGAAGGTCTAGAGAGTGCTGATTGACTGGGGATCTACATCACGGGCGGACCCTGGCCAGGTGAAGCTTGCTGACATGTGGCAGCCTCTCCGGAGACTACTAATTCCGCTGGTCACATTGTATGCAAATACCCAGCTGAGAGCACAGGGCAGAAAACATTGACACATACCTGCCAGAGGCCTATTCTGGGTCTGAAGAGTCCACCCTGGTCTCCAGCGACTCAGCATCTCAGCACACACTTTGCCTGCACACATGGAAACCGCCTCTCTCCACAAATGCCTTCTCCTGCTAGGAAACACAGGATGTCACTCAGCCAAAGGAGAGCACAGGCAAAGTCAACTGAAGCCCGCGTTTTCACGATTTTGCCCTGTGCTGGTCCACAGGCTCCGGGGCACACTGCGTGTGCGTCACTTCTCCGAAGACAAGGCCAAAATTCGGGCATCCAGGGCCCTAGCAGTCCAGAGTCTGCGGATGGCGGCATATGGATCACCTCTTTCCCACGTACAGGAGGGAGGCCTGGGCCCTAGCCTGGCTCCGCTAGAGCTCCACGACCTCAGCTGTTTTCCCTGACCTTTGGCCCGTGCCCCCGTGAGTGTGTGGTTTCTAGTTCCACTTCTCCTCCGACCACTCTCAATCCGCCACCTGCGGATACCTCAGCGTGGACACGAACATCTATCACTGTCTGCAGTGTCACGGGTCACTAGGAGTCCAGGCTCAGGCTGACCTTGGCTGTCTTCTGCCCAGGCAAGGAGCCTAATCCTTCAAAGGAAATGAGGACACGTGGTCACTGGCCGACATCCTTTCTTTCATCCACACAGCGGTCTGTACGAGGGTAAAGAGACCAGGTAGGACAGGTGAAGGCTGAGTGCGGGGCCTAAGGCTTCTTTCTCAATCACCATGGAGACAGCCACCGGAAGGCTGGGCGGAACTTCTGACGGGGACGGGTCACAAACTCTGAGCCAATAGGAGAGGTCCAGCCTAACAGGCCAGTTAGGCAGAGGCCTCCATTTTACCCATGGACACACAACGGCCCCTTCTGTCCTTGGCCACAAAATCGAGGGCACCCAGGGAATAACTTCACAGCAGGCAACCCCTGATGTGGACAGGTTCGACATACTGGGACAGCAGGCAGGTACCTCTCGTCCACTTACGCTGGGATATCAGTAGGCAAGGCGCCCTTCCTCAGCATCTATGGCCCCTCTCTGTATGTGTTCATTCAGAGAAATCTCTCCGTTCTACCCCTGAGACAAATCACAGCTATGAGGGGCCTGAGAGAGAGCCTGGAGATGAAACAGGGGAGGCTTCCGGCTGTACCGCGTCCTCGTGGGTAGAGAATAGCAGTTAGTCTCTCTGGAAGGTCTTAGCTTCTGTTGATTGACATGGGCAATACGGTAGGGGCGGACCCTGGCCAGGTAGAGCTTGTGGGCAAATGCAACCTCTGGGGGAAGAATAATTCAGCTGCTGCTTTGTATGCTGTAAACCTCCCCACGCCAGGTGGGATGGGCAGGAAACATTGAGCCACAACTGCCAGGGACCTTTCCTGGGACTGAAGATCCCAACCTGGTCTCAACCTTGTCTCCTTCTCAGCACATACCTTTCCTGCACACATAATCCTGCCTTTCTCCGTCACTGCCTGATCCTACTAGGAAAAAAGCATGCCGCCCAAAAAGGCCCATGTCAGGGAAATCGAGGAGACACTGCCATTTTCCCAATTTTTGCTGTCTACATATCCCCGCCTCCGGTGGAAGGCTGCATATGTGGCCGGGCAGCCAAGGCAAGGCCGAAATCCTGGCATCCTGGGCCCCAGCAATCCAATGGTTTACGGACGTGGGGACCCGGATGACATGTTTCCCACATACAGGAGGAATCCTTGGGCCCTTCTCACTGGCTCGCCCATCACCTCGGTCACGTCCACTACTGGCCCTGGCCTTTGGCCGGTGCCCCATTTAACGTGTGCTCCAGAGCGATGTTTCTCCACCCATCGCTATCATTCTGCCACCAGGGGATATGTGAGAGTGGGAGTCACCATTTGTCACTGGCAGCAGTGTCACAAGTCACTAGACTTCCAGGTACCAGCTGGCCTAGGCTGCCTTCTGCCCCAGGCAAGGTCCCGAATCCTTTATCCCAGATGCTGACGCCTGGGCGCTGGCGGATATTCATTTTTATCAACACAGAGGTCTGAGTGAGGGTCAGCAGGCCAGCTAGGTGAAGTCAAGGCCAGGTGGGCGGGACTAAGGCTCCTTTGCCATCACCATGGAGACAGTCCCACCACCGGAAGAGTGGGCGGAGCTTAGGATGGGCCTGGTGACAAGACTGAGCCAATGGCAGAGATCTGGCCCGCCAGGCAGATGACACAGGGCCCTCCATTATGACCTATGACACCTAGTGGCCACAGGATTTCAGCACACCCTGGGAAAGCCTAGGCAGGCACAGGGGAGCTTCTGGTTCCGACTGGTTCAGGGCATTGCTACAACAGGCCAGGTACCTTTTCCCACTTTCCAGAGGATATCAGTACGCAATGCAACCCCACTCAGCATCTCTTGCCTCTCTCTGTCTCTCTCTGGATGTGTTCGTTCTCTGAAATCTCTTCCTTCTCCCCCTGAGTCACTTCACAGCTTGGAGTGCCTGACAGAGTGCCTAGAGACGACAGAGCAAAGGGGGAAGGCCTCTGGCTCTACTGGTTGCCCATGGGCAGACAAGATCTGCTAGTCTATCTGGAAGGTCTAGAGAGTGCTGATTGACTGGGGATCTACATCACGGGCGGACCCTGGCCAGGTGAAGCTTGCTGACATGTGGCAGCCTCTCCGGAGACTACTAATTCCGCTGGTCACATTGTATGCAAATACCCAGCTGAGAGCACAGGGCAGAAAACATTGACACATACCTGCCAGAGGCCTATTCTGGGTCTGAAGAGTCCACCCTGGTCTCCAGCGACTCAGCATCTCAGCACACACTTTGCCTGCACACATGGAAACCGCCTCTCTCCACAAATGCCTTCTCCTGCTAGGAAACACAGGATGTCACTCAGCCAAAGGAGAGCACAGGCAAAGTCAACTGAAGCCCGCGTTTTCACGATTTTGCCCTGTGCTGGTCCACAGGCTCCGGGGCACACTGCGTGTGCGTCACTTCTCCGAAGACAAGGCCAAAATTCGGGCATCCAGGGCCCTAGCAGTCCAGAGTCTGCGGATGGCGGCATATGGATCACCTCTTTCCCACGTACAGGAGGGAGGCCTGGGCCCTAGCCTGGCTCCGCTAGAGCTCCACGACCTCAGCTGTTTTCCCTGACCTTTGGCCCGTGCCCCCGTGAGTGTGTGGTTTCTAGTTCCACTTCTCCTCCGACCACTCTCAATCCGCCACCTGCGGATACCTCAGCGTGGACACGAACATCTATCACTGTCTGCAGTGTCACGGGTCACTAGGAGTCCAGGCTCAGGCTGACCTTGGCTGTCTTCTGCCCAGGCAAGGAGCCTAATCCTTCAAAGGAAATGAGGACACGTGGTCACTGGCCGACATCCTTTCTTTCATCCACACAGCGGTCTGTACGAGGGTAAAGAGACCAGGTAGGACAGGTGAAGGCTGAGTGCGGGGCCTAAGGCTTCTTTCTCAATCACCATGGAGACAGCCACCGGAAGGCTGGGCGGAACTTCTGACGGGGACGGGTCACAAACTCTGAGCCAATAGGAGAGGTCCAGCCTAACAGGCCAGTTAGGCAGAGGCCTCCATTTTACCCATGGACACACAACGGCCCCTTCTGTCCTTGGCCACAAAATCGAGGGCACCCAGGGAATAACTTCACAGCAGGCAACCCCTGATGTGGACAGGTTCGACATACTGGGACAGCAGGCAGGTACCTCTCGTCCACTTACGCTGGGATATCAGTAGGCAAGGCGCCCTTCCTCAGCATCTATGGCCCCTCTCTGTATGTGTTCATTCAGAGAAATCTCTCCGTTCTACCCCTGAGACAAATCACAGCTATGAGGGGCCTGAGAGAGAGCCTGGAGATGAAACAGGGGAGGCTTCCGGCTGTACCGCGTCCTCGTGGGTAGAGAATAGCAGTTAGTCTCTCTGGAAGGTCTTAGCTTCTGTTGATTGACATGGGCAATACGGTAGGGGCGGACCCTGGCCAGGTAGAGCTTGTGGGCAAATGCAACCTCTGGGGGAAGAATAATTCAGCTGCTGCTTTGTATGCTGTAAACCTCCCCACGCCAGGTGGGATGGGCAGGAAACATTGACCCACAACTGCCAGGGACCTTTCCTGGGACTGAAGATCCCAACCTGGTCTCAACCTTGTCTCCTTCTCAGCACATACCTTTCCTGCACACATAATCCTGCCTTTCTCCGTCACTGCCTGATCCTACTAGGAAAAAAGCATGCCGCCCAAAAAGGCCCATGTCAGGGAAATCGAGGAGACACTGCCATTTTCCCAATTTTTGCTGTCTACATATCCCCGCCTCCGGTGGAAGGCTGCATATGTGGCCGGGCAGCCAAGGCAAGGCCGAAATCCTGGCATCCTGGGCCCCAGCAATCCAATGGTTTACGGACGTGGGGACCCGGATGACATGTTTCCCACATACAGGAGGAATCCTTGGGCCCTTCTCACTGGCTCGCCCATCACCTCGGTCACGTCCACTACTGGCCCTGGCCTTTGGCCGGTGCCCCATTTAACGTGTGCTCCAGAGCGATGTTTCTCCACCCATCGCTATCATTCTGCCACCAGGGGATATGTGAGAGTGGGAGTCACCATTTGTCACTGGCAGCAGTGTCACAAGTCACTAGACTTCCAGGTACCAGCTGGCCTAGGCTGCCTTCTGCCCCAGGCAAGGTCCCGAATCCTTTATCCCAGATGCTGACGCCTGGGCGCTGGCGGATATTCATTTTTATCAACACAGAGGTCTGAGTGAGGGTCAGCAGGCCAGCTAGGTGAAGTCAAGGCCAGGTGGGCGGGACTAAGGCTCCTTTGCCATCACCATGGAGACAGTCCCACCACCGGAAGAGTGGGCGGAGCTTAGGATGGGCCTGGTGACAAGACTGAGCCAATGGCAGAGATCTGGCCCGCCAGGCAGATGACACAGGGCCCTCCATTATGACCTATGACACCTAGTGGCCACAGGATTTCAGCACACCCTGGGAAAGCCTACGCAGGCACAGGGGAGCTTCTGGTTCCGACTGGTTCAGGGCATTGCTACAACAGGCCAGGTACCTTTTCCCACTTTCCAGAGGATATCAGTACGCAATGCAACCCCACTCAGCATCTCTTGCCTCTCTCTGTCTCTCTCTGGATGTGTTCGTTCTCTGAAATCTCTTCCTTCTCCCCCTGAGTCACTTCACAGCTTGGAGTGCCTGACAGAGTGCCTAGAGACGACAGAGCAAAGGGGGAAGGCCTCTGGCTCTACTGGTTGCCCATGGGCAGACAAGATCTGCTAGTCTATCTGGAAGGTCTAGAGAGTGCTGATTGACTGGGGATCTACATCACGGGCGGACCCTGGCCAGGTGAAGCTTGCTGACATGTGGCAGCCTCTCCGGAGACTACTAATTCCGCTGGTCACATTGTATGCAAATACCCAGCTGAGAGCACAGGGCAGAAAACATTGACACATACCTGCCAGAGGCCTATTCTGGGTCTGAAGAGTCCACCCTGGTCTCCAGCGACTCAGCATCTCAGCACACACTTTGCCTGCACACATGGAAACCGCCTCTCTCCACAAATGCCTTCTCCTGCTAGGAAACACAGGATGTCACTCAGCCAAAGGAGAGCACAGGCAAAGTCAACTGAAGCCCGCGTTTTCACGATTTTGCCCTGTGCTGGTCCACAGCCTCCGGGGCACACTGCGTGTGCGTCACTTCTCCGAAGACAAGGCCGAAATTCGGGCATCCAGGGCCCTAGCAGTCCAGAGTCTGCGGATGGTGGCATATGGATCACCTCTTTCCCACGTACAGGAGGGAGGCCTGGGCCCTAGCCTGGCTCCGCTAGAGCTCCACGACCTCAGCTGTTTTCCCTGACCTTTGGCCCGTGCCCCCGTGAGTGTGTGGTTTCTAGTTCCACTTCTCCTCCGACCACTCTCAATCCGCCACCTGCGGATACCTCAGCGTGGACACGAACATCTATCACTGTCTGCAGTGTCACGGGTCACTAGGAGTCTAGGCTCAGGCTGACCTTGGCTGTCTTCTGCCCAGGCAAGGAGCCTAATCCTTCAAAGGAAATGAGGACACGTGGTCACTGGCCGACATCCTTTCTTTCATCCACACAGCGGTCTGTACGAGGGTAAAGAGGCCAGGTAGGACAGGTGAAGGCTGAGTGCGGGGCCTAAGGCTTCTTTCTCAATCACCATGGAGACAGCCACCGGAAGGCTGGGCAGAACTTCTGACGAGGACGGGTCACAAACTCTGAGCCAATAGGAGAGGTCCAGCCTAACAGGCCAGTTAGGCAGAGGCCTCCATTTTACCCATGGACACACAACGGCCCCTTCTGTCCTTGGCCACAAAATCGAGGGCACCCAGGGAATAACTTCACAGCAGGCAACCCCTGATGTGGACAGGTTCGACATACTGGGACAGCAGGCAGGTACCTCTCATCCACTTACGCTGGGATATCAGTAGGCAAGGCGCCCTTCCTCAGCGTCTATGGCCCCTCTCTGTATGTGTTCATTCAGAGAAATCTCTCCGTTCTACCCCTGAGACAAATCACAGCTATGAGGGGCCTGAGAGAGAGCCTGGAGATGAAACAGGGGAGGCTTCTGGCTGTACCGCGTCCTCGTGGGTAGAGAATAGCAGTTAGTCTCTCTGGAAGGTCTTAGCTTCTGCTGATTGACATGGGCAATACGGTAGGGGCGGACCCTGGCCAGGTGGAGCTTGTGGGCAGATGCAACCTCTGGGGGAAGAATAATTCCGCTGCTGCTTTGTATGCTGTAAACCTCCCCACGCCAGGTGGGATGGGCAGAGAACATTGACCCACAACTGCCAGGGGCCTTTCCTGGGACTGAAGATCCCAACCTGGTCTCAACCTTGTCGCCTTCTCAGCACATACCTTTCCTGCACACATAATCCTGCCTTTCTCCGTCACTGCCTGATCCTACTAGGAAAAAAGCATGCCGCCCAAAAAGGCCCATGTCAGGGAAATCGAGGAGACACTGCCATTTTCCCAATTTTTGCTGTCTACATATCCCCGCCTCCGGTGGAAGGCTGCATATGTGGCCGGGCAGCCAAGGCAAGGCCGAAATCCTGGCATCCTGGGCCCCAGCAATCCAATGGTTTACGGACGTGGGGACCCGGATGACATGTTTCCCACATACAGGAGGAATCCTTGGGCCCTTCTCACTGGCTCGCCCATCACCTCGGCCACGTCCACTACTGGCCCTGGCCTTTGGCCGGTGCCCCATTTAACGTGTGCTCCGGAGCGATGTTTCTCCACCCATCGCTATCATTCTGCCACCAGGGGATATGTGAGAGTGGGAGTCACCATTTGTCACTGGCAGCAGTGTCACAAGTCACTAGACTTCCAGGTACCAGCTGGCCTAGGCTGCCTTCTGCCCCAGGCAAGGTCCCGAATCCTTTATCCCAGATGCTGACACCTGGGCGCTGGCGGATATTCATTTTTATCAACACAGAGGTCTGAGTGAGGGTCAGCAGGCCAGCTAGGTGAAGTCAAGGCCAGGTGGGCGGGACTAAGGCTCCTTTGCCATCACCATGGAGACAGTCCCACCACCGGAAGAGTGGGCGGAGCTTAGGATGGGCCTGGTGACAAGACTGAGCCAATGGCAGAGATCTGGCCCGCCAGGCAGATGACACAGGGCCCTCCATTATGACCTATGACACCTAGTGGCCACAGGATTTCAGCACACCCTGGGAAAGCCTACGCAGGCACAGGGGAGCTTCTGGTTCCGACTGGTTCAGGGCATTGCTACAACAGGCCAGGTACCTCTTTCCCACTTTCCAGAGGACATCAGTACGCAATGCAACCCCACTCAGCATCTCTTGCCTCTCTCTGTCTCTCTCTGGATGTGTTGATTCTCTGAAATCTCTTCCTTCTCCCCCTGAGTCACTTCACAGCTTGGAGTACCTGACAGAGTGCCTAGAGACGAAAGAGCAAAGGGGGAAGGCCTCTGGCTCTACTGGTTGCCCATGGGCAGACAAGATCTGCTAGTCTATCTGGAAGGTCTAGAGAGTGGTGATTGACTGGGGATCTACATCACGGGCGGACCCTGGCCAGGTGAAGCTTGCTGACATGTGGCAGCCTCTCCGGAGACTACTAATTCCGCTGGTCACATTGTATGCAAATACCCAGCTGAGAGCACAGGGCAGAAAACATTGACACATACCTGCCAGAGGCCTATTCTGGGTCTGAAGAGTCCACCCTGGTCTCCAGTGATTCAGCATCTCAGCACACACTTTGCCTGCACACGTGGAATCCGCCTCTCTCCACAAATGCCTTCTCCTGCTAGGAAACACAGGATGTCACTCAGCCAAAGGAGAGCACAGGCAAAGTCAACTGAAGCCCGCGTTTTCAAGATTTATCCCTGTGCTGGTCCACAGGCTCCGGGGCACACTGCGTGTGCGTCACTTCTCCGAAGACAAGGCCAAAATTCGGGCATCCAGGGCCCTAGCAGTCCAGAGTCTGCGGATGGCGGCATATGGATCACCTCTTTGCCACGTACAGGAGGGAGGCCTGGGCCCTAGCCTGGCTCCGCTAGAGCTCCACGACCTCAGCTGTTTTACCTGACCTTTGGCCCGTGCCCCCGTGAGTGTGTGGTTTCTAGTTCCACTTCTCCTCCGACCACTCTCAATCCGCCACCTGCGGATACCTCAGCGTGGACACGAACATCTATCACTGTCTGCAGTGTCACGGGTCACTAGGAGTCCAGGCTCAGGCTGACCTTGGCTGTCTTCTGCCCAGGCAAGGAGCCTAATCCTTCAAAGGAAATGAGGACACGTGGTCACTGGCCGACATCCTTTCTTTCATCCACACAGCGGTCTGTACGAGGGTAAAGAGGCCAGGTAGGACAGGTGAAGGCTGAGTGCGGGGCCTAAGGCTTCTTTCTCAATCACCATGGAGACAGCCACCGGAAGGCTGGGCGGAACTTCTGACGGGGACGGGTCACAAACTCTGAGCCAATAGGAGAGGTCCAGCCTAACAGGCCAGTTAGGCAGAGGCCTCCATTTTACCCATGGACACACAACGGCCCCTTCTGTCCTTGGCCACAAAATCGAGGGCACCCAGGGAAGAACTTCACAGCAGGCAACCCCTGATGTGGACAGGTTCGACATACTGGGACAGCAGGCAGGTACCTCTTGTCCACTTACGCTGGGATATCAGTAGGCAAGGCGCCCTTCCTCAGCATCTATGGCCCCTCTCTGTATGTGTTCATTCAGAGAAATCTCTCCGTTCTACCCCTGAGACAAATCACAGCTATGAGGGGCCTGAGAGAGAGCCTGGAGATGAAACAGGGGAGGCTTCTGGCTGTACCGCGTCCCCGTGGGTAGAGAATAGCAGTTAGTCTCTCTGGAAGGTCTTAGCTTCTGTTGATTGACATGGGCAATACGGTAGGGGCGGACCCTGGCCAGGTGGAGCTTGTGGACAGATGCAACCTCTGAGGGAAGAATAATTCTGCTGCTGCTTTGTATGCTGTAAACCTCCCCTCGCCAGGTGGGATGGGCAGAGAACATTGACCCACAACTGCCAGGGGCCTTTCCTGGGACTGAAGATCCCAACCTGGTCTCAACCTTGTCGCCTTCTCAGCACATACCTTTCCTGCACACATAATCCTGCCTTTCTCCGTCACTGCCTGATCCTACTAAGAAAAAAGCATGCCGCCCAAAAAGGCCCTTGTAAGGGAAATCGAGGAGACACTGCCATTCTCCCAATTTTTGCTGTCTACATATCCCCGCCTCCGGTGGAAGGCTGCGTATGTGGCCGGGCAGCCAAGGCAAGGCCGAAATCCTGGCATCCTGGGCCCCAGCAATCCAATGGTTTACGGACGTGGGGACCCGGATGACATGTTTCCCACATACAGGAGGAATCCTTGGGCCCTTCACTGGCTCGCCCTTCAGCTCGGCCACGTCCACTACTGGCCCTGGCCTTTGGCCGGTGCCCCATTTAACGTGTGCTCCGGAGCGATGTTTCTCGACTCATCGCTATCATTCTGCCACCAGGGGATATGTGAGAGTGGGAGTCACCGTTTGTCACTGGCAGCAGTGTCACAAGTCACTAGACTTCCAGGTACCAGCTGGCCTAGGCTGCCTTCTGCCCCAGGCAAGGTCCCGAATCCTTTATCCCAGATGCTGACACCTGGGCGCTGGCGGATATTCATTTTTATCAACACAGAGGTCTGAGTGAGGGTCAGCAGGCCAGCTAGGTGAAGTCAAGGCCAGGTGGGCGGGACTAAGGCTCCTTTGCCATCACCATGGAGACAGTCCCACCACCGGAAGAGTGGGCGGAGCTTAGGATGGGCCTGGTGACAAGACTGAGCCAATGGCAGAGATCTGGCCCGCAATGCAGATGACACAGGGCCCTCCATTATGACCTATGACACCTAGTGGCCACAGGATTTCAGCACACCCTGGGAAAGCCTACGCAGGCACAGGGGAGCTTCTGGTTCCGACTGGTTCAGGGCATTGCTACAACAGGCCAGGTACCTCTTTCCCACTTTCCGGAGGATATCAGTACGCAATGCAACCCCACTCAGCATCTCTTGCCTCTCTCTGTCTCTCTCTGGATGTGTTGGTTCTCGGAAATCTCTTCCTTCTCCCCCTGAGTCACTTCACAGCTTGGAGTGCCTGACAGAGTGCCTAGAGACGAAAGAGCAAAGGGGGAAGGCCTCTGGCTCTACTGGTTGCCCATGGGCAGACAAGATCTGCTAGTCTATCTGGAAGGTCTAGAGAGTGCTGATTGACTGGGGATCTACATCACGGGCGGACCCTGGCCAGGTGAAGCTTGCTGACATGTGGCAGCCTCTCCGGAGACTACTAATTCCGCTGGTCACATTGTATGCAAATACCCAGCTGAGAGCACAGGGCAGAAAACATTGACACATACCTGCCAGAGGCCTATTCTGGGTCTGAAGAGTCCACCCTGGTCTCCAGCGACTCAGCATCTCAGCACACACTTTGCCTGCACACATGGAATCCGCCTCTCTCCACAAATGCCTTCTGCTGCTAGGAAACACAGGATGTCACTCAGCCAAAGGAGAGCACAGGCAAAGTCAACTGAAGCCCGCGTTTTCACGATTTTGCCCTGTGCTGGTCCACAGGCTCCGGGGCACACTGCGTGTGCGTCACTTCTCCGAAGACAAGGCCGAAATTCGGGCATCCAGGGCCCTAGCAGTCCAGAGTCTGCGGATGGCGGCATATGGATCACCTCTTTGCCACGTACAGGAGGGAGGCCTGGGCCCTAGCCTGGCTCTGCTAGAGCTCCACGACCTCAGCTGTTTTCCCTGACCTTTGGCCCGTGCCCCCGTGAGTGTGTGGTTTCTAGTTCCACTTCTCCTCCGACCACTCTCAATTCGCCACCTGCGGATACCTCAGTGTGGACACGAACATCTATCACTGTCTGCAGTGTCATGTGTCACTAGGAGTCTAGGCTCAGGCTGACCTTGGCTGTCTTCTGCCCAGGCAAGGAGCCTAATCCTTCAAAGGAAATGAGGACACGTGGTCACTGGCCGACATCCTTTCTTTCATCCACACAGCGGTCTGTACGAGGGTAAAGAGGCCAGGTAGGACAGGTGAAGGCTGAGTGCGGGGCCTAAGGCTTCTTTCTCAATCACCATGGAGACAGCCACCGGAAGGCTGGGCGGAACTTCTGACGGGGACGGGTCACAAACTCTGAGCCAATAGGAGACGTCCAGCCTAACAGGCCAGTTAGGCAGAGGCCTCCATTTTACCCATGGACACACAACGGCCCCTTCTGTCCTTGGCCACAAAATCCAGGGCACCCAGGGAAGAACTTCACAGCAGGCAACCCCTGATGTGGACAGGTTCGACATACTGGGACAGCAGGCAGGTACCTCTTGTCCACTTACGCTGGGATATCAGTAGGCAAGGCGCCCTTCCTCAGCATCTATGGCCCCTCTCTGTATGTGTTCATTCAGAGAAATCTCTCCGTTCTACCCCTGAGACAAATCACAGCTATGAGGGGCCTGAGAGAGAGCCTGGAGATGAAACAGGGGAGGCTTCTGGCTGTACCGCGTCCCCGTGGGTAGAGAATAGCAGTTAGTCTCTCTGGAAGGTCTTAGCTTCTGTTGATTGACATGGGCAATACGGTAGGGGCGGACCCTGCCCAGGTGGAGCTTGTGGGCAGATGCAACCTCTGGGGGAAGAATAATTCCGCTGCTGCTTTGTATGCTGTAAACCTCCCCACGCCAGGTGGGATGGGCAGAGAACATTGACCCACAACTGCCAGGGGCCTTTCCTGGGACTGAAGATCCCAACCTGGTCTCAACCTTGTCTCCTTCTCAGCACATACCTTTCCTGCACACATAATCCTGCCTTTCTCCGTCACTGCCTGATCCTACTAGGAAAAAAGCATGCCGCCCAAAAAGGCCCATGTCAGGGAAATCGAGGAGACACTGCCATTGTCCCAATTTTTGCTGTCTACATATCCCCGCCTCCGGTGGAAGGCTGCGTATGTGGCCGGGCAGCCAAGGCAAGGCCGAAATCCTGGCATCCTGGGCCCCAGCAATCCAATGGTTTACGGACGTGGGGACCCGGATGACATGTTTCCCACATACAGGAGGAATCCTTGGGCCCTTCACTGGCTCGCCCTTCAGCTCGGCCACGTCCACTACTGGCCCTGGCCTTTGGCCGGTGCCCCATTTAACGTGTGCTCCGGAGCGATGTTTCTCGACTCATCGCTATCATTCTGCCACCAGGGGATATGTGAGAGTGGGAGTCACCGTTTGTCACTGGCAGCAGTGTCACAAGTCACTAGACTTCCAGGTACCAGCTGGCCTAGGCTGCCTTCTGCCCCAGGCAAGGTCCCGAATCCTTTATCCCAGATGCTGACACCTGGGCGCTGGCGGATATTCATTTTTATCAACACAGAGGTCTGAGTGAGGGTCAGCAGGCCAGCTAGGTGAAGTCAAGGCCAGGTGGGCGGGACTAAGGCTCCTTTGCCATCACCATGGAGACAGTCCCACCACCGGAAGAGTGGGCGGAGCTTAGGATGGGCCTGGTGACAAGACTGAACCAATGGCAGAGATCTGGCCCGCCAGGCAGATGACACAGGGCCCTCCATTATGACCTATGACACCTAGTGGCCACAGGATTTCAGCACACCCTGGGAAAGCCTACGCAGGCACAGGGGAGCTTCTGGTTCCGACTGGTTCAGGGCATTGCTACAACAGGCCAGGTACCTCTTTCCCACTTTCCGGAGGATATCAGTACGCAATGCAACCCCACTCAGCATCTCTTGCCTCTCTCTGTCTCTCTCTGGATGTGTTGGTTCTCGGAAATCTCTTCCTTCTCCCCCTGAGTCACTTCACAGCTTGGAGTGCCTGACAGAGTGCCTAGAGACGAAAGAGCAAAGGGGGAAGGCCTCTGGCTCTACTGGTTGCCCATGGGCAGACAAGATCTGCTAGTCTATCTGGAAGGTCTAGAGAGTGGTGATTGACTGGGGATCTACATCACTGGCGAACCCTGGCCAGGTGAAGCTTGCTGACATGTGGCAGCCTCTCCGGAGACTACTAATTCCGCTGGTCACATTGTATGCAAATACCCAGCTGAGAGCACAGGGCAGAAAACATTGACACATACCTGCCAGAGGCCTATTCTGGGTCTGAAGAGTCCACCCTGGTCTCCAGCGACTCAGCATCTCAGCACACACTTTGCCTGCACACATGGAAACCGCCTCTCTCCACAAATGCCTTCTCCTGCTAGGAAACACAGGATGTCACTCAGCCAAAGGAGAGCACAGGCAAAGTCAACTGAAGCCCGCGTTTTCACAATTTTGCCCTGTGCTGGTCCACAGCCTCCAGGGCACACTGCATGTGCGTCACTTCTCCGAAGACAAGGCCGAAATTCGGGCATCCGGGGCCCTAGCAGTCCAGAGTCTGCGGATGGCGGCATATGGATCACCTCTTTGCCACGTACAGGAGGGAGGCCTGGGCCCTAGCCTGGCTCCGCTAGAGCTCCACGACCTCAGCTGTTTTCCCTGACCTTTGGCCCGTGCCCCCGTGAGTGTGTGATTTCTAGTTCCACTTCTCCTCCGACCACTCTCAATCCGCCACCTGCGGATACCTCAGCGTGGACACGAACATCTATCACTGTCTGCAGTGTCACGGGTCACTAGGAGTCTAGGCTCAGGCTGACCTTGGCTGTCTTCTGCCCAGGCAAGGAGCCTAATCCTTCAAAGGAAATGAGGACACGTGGTCACTGGCCGACATCCTTTCTTTCATCCACACAGCGGTCTGTACGAGGGTAAAGAGGCCAGGTAGGACAGGTGAAGGCTGAGTGCGGGGCCTAAGGCTTCTTTCTCAATCACCATGGAGACAGCCACCGGAAGGCTGGGCGGAACTTCTGACGGGGACGGGTCACAAACTCTGAGCCAATAGGAGACGTCCAGCCTAACAGGCCAGTTAGGCAGAGGCCTCCATTTTACCCATGGACACACAACGGCCCCTTCTGTCCTTGGCCACAAAATCCAGGGCACCCAGGGAAGAACTTCACAGCAGGCAACCCCTGATGTGGACAGGTTCGACATACTGGGACAGCAGGCAGGTACCTCTTGTCCACTTACGCTGGGATATCAGTAGGCAAGGCGCCCTTCCTCAGCATCTATGGCCCCTCTCTGTATGTGTTCATTCAGAGAAATCTCTCCGTTCTACCCCTGAGACAAATCACAGCTATGAGGGGCCTGAGAGAGAGCCTGGAGATGAAACAGGGGAGGCTTCTGGCTGTACCGCGTCCCCGTGGGTAGAGAATAGCAGTTAGTCTCTCTGGAAGGTCTTAGCTTCTGCTGATTGACATGGGCAATACGGTAGGGGCGGACCCTGGCCAGGTGGAGCTTGTGGGCAGATGCAACCTCTGGGGGAAGAATAATTCCGCTGCTGCTTTGTATGCTGTAAACCTCCCCACGCCAGGTGGGATGGGCAGAGAACATTGACCCACAACTGCCAGGGGCCTTTCCTGGGACTGAAGATCCCAACCTGGTCTCAACCTTGTCGCCTTCTCAGCACATACCTTTCCTGCACACATAACCCTGCCTTTCTCCGTCACTGCCTGATCCTACTAGGAAAAAAGCATGCCGCCCAAAAAGGCCCATGTCAGGGAAATCGAGGAGACACTGCCATTGTCCCAATTTTTGCTGTCTACATATCCCCGCCTCCGGTGGAAGGCTGCGTATGTGGCCGGGCAGCCAAGGCAAGGCCGAAATCCTGGCATCCTGGGCCCCAGCAATCCAATGGTTTACGGACGTGGGGACCCGGATGACATGTTTCCCACATACAGGAGGAATCCTTGGGCCCTTCACTGGCTCGCCCTTCAGCTCGGCCACGTCCACTACTGGCCCTGGCCTTTGGCCGGTGCCCCATTTAACGTGTGCTCCGGAGCGATGTTTCTCCACCCATTGCTATCATTCTGCCACCAGGGGATATGTGAGAGTGGGAGTCACCGTTTGTCACTGGCAGCAGTGTCACAAGTCACTAGACTTCCAGGTACCAGCTGGCCTAGGCTGCCTTCTGCCCCAGGCAAGGTCCCGAATCCTTTATCCCAGATGCTGACACCTGGGCGCTGGCGGATATTCATTTTTATCAACACAGAGGTCTGAGTGAGGGTCAGCAGGCCAGCTAGGTGAAGTCAAGGCCAGGTGGGCGGGACTAAGGCTCCTTTGCCATCACCATGGAGACAGTCCCACCACCGGAAGAGTGGGCGGAGCTTAGGATGGGCCTGGTGACAAGACTGAGCCAATGGCAGAGATCTGGCCCGCCAGGCAGATGACACAGGGCCCTCCATTATGACCTATGACACCTAGTGGCCACAGGATTTCAGCACACCCTGGGAAAGCCTACGCAGGCACAGGGGAGCTTCTGGTTCCGACTGGTTCAGGGCATTGCTACAACAGGCCAGGTACCTCTTTCCCACTTTCCGGAGGATATCAGTACGCAATGCAACCCCACTCAGCATCTCTTGCCTCTCTCTGTCTCTCTCTGGATGTGTTGGTTCTCGGAAATCTCTTCCTTCTCCCCCTGAGTCACTTCACAGCTTGGAGTGCCTGACAGAGTGCCTAGAGACGAAAGAGCAAAGGGGGAAGGCCTCTGGCTCTACTGGTTGCCCATGGGCAGACAAGATCTGCTAGTCTATCTGGAAGGTCTAGAGAGTGGTGATTGACTGGGGATCTACATCACTGGCGAACCCTGGCCAGGTGAAGCTTGCTGACATGTGGCAGCCTCTCCGGAGACTACTAATTCCGCTGGTCACATTGTATGCAAATACCCAGCTGAGAGCACAGGGCAGAAAACATTGACACATACCTGCCAGAGGCCTATTCTGGGTCTGAAGAGTCCACCCTGGTCTCCAGCGACTCAGCATCTCAGCACACACTTTGCCTGCACACATGGAAACCGCCTCTCTCCACAAATGCCTTCTCCTGCTAGGAAACACAGGATGTCACTCAGCCAAAGGAGAGCACAGGCAAAGTCAACTGAAGCCCGCGTTTTCACAATTTTGCCCTGTGCTGGTCCACAGCCTCCAGGGCACACTGCATGTGCGTCACTTCTCCGAAGACAAGGCCGAAATTCGGGCATCCGGGGCCCTAGCAGTCCAGAGTCTGCGGATGGCGGCATATGGATCACCTCTTTGCCACGTACAGGAGGGAGGCCTGGGCCCTAGCCTGGCTCCGCTAGAGCTCCACGACCTCAGCTGTTTTCCCTGACCTTTGGCCCGTGCCCCCGTGAGTGTGTGATTTCTAGTTCCACTTCTCCTCCGACCACTCTCAATCCGCCACCTGCGGATACCTCAGCGTGGACACGAACATCTATCACTGTCTGCAGTGTCACGGGTCACTAGGAGTCTAGGCTCAGGCTGACCTTGGCTGTCTTCTGCCCAGGCAAGGAGCCTAATCCTTCAAAGGAAATGAGGACACGTGGTCACTGGCCGACATCCTTTCTTTCATCCACACAGCGGTCTGTACGAGGGTAAAGAGGCCAGGTAGGACAGGTGAAGGCTGAGTGCGGGGCCTAAGGCTTCTTTCTCAATCACCATGGAGACAGCCACCGGAAGGCTGGGCGGAACTTCTGACGGGGACGGGTCACAAACTCTGAGCCAATAGGAGACGTCCAGCCTAACAGGCCAGTTAGGCAGAGGCCTCCATTTTACCCATGGACACACAACGGCCCCTTCTGTCCTTGGCCACAAAATCCAGGGCACCCAGGGAAGAACTTCACAGCAGGCAACCCCTGATGTGGACAGGTTCGACATACTGGGACAGCAGGCAGGTACCTCTTGTCCACTTACGCTGGGATATCAGTAGGCAAGGCGCCCTTCCTCAGCATCTATGGCCCCTCTCTGTATGTGTTCATTCAGAGAAATCTCTCCGTTCTACCCCTGAGACAAATCACAGCTATGAGGGGCCTGAGAGAGAGCCTGGAGATGAAACAGGGGAGGCTTCTGGCTGTACCGCGTCCCCGTGGGTAGAGAATAGCAGTTAGTCTCTCTGGAAGGTCTTAGCTTCTGCTGATTGACATGGGCAATACGGTAGGGGCGGACCCTGCCCAGGTGGAGCTTGTGGGCAGATGCAACCTCTGGGGGAAGAATAATTCCGCTGCTGCTTTGTATGCTGTAAACCTCCCCACGCCAGGTGGGATGGGCAGAGAACATTGACCCACAACTGCCAGGGGCCTTTCCTGGGACTGAAGATCCCAACCTGGTCTCAACCTTGTCGCCTTCTCAGCACATACCTTTCCTGCACACATAATCCTGCCTTTCTCCGTCACTGCCTGATCCTACTAGGAAAAAAGCATGCCGCCCAAAAAGGCCCATGTCAGGGAAATCGAGGAGACACTGCCATTGTCCCAATTTTTGCTGTCTACATATCCCCGCCCCCGGTGGAAGGCTGCGTATGTGGCCGGGCAGCCAAGGCAAGGCCGAAATCCTGGCATCCTGGGCCCCAGCAATCCAATGGTTTACGGACGTGGGGACCCGGATGACATGTTTCCCACATACAGGAGGAATCCTTGGGCCCTTCTCACTGGCTCGCCCTTCAGCTCGGCCACGTCCACTACTGGCCCTGGCCTTTGGCCGGTGCCCCATTTAACGTGTGCTCCGGAGCGATGTTTCTCCGCCCATTGCTATCATTCTGCCACCAGGGGATATGTGAGAGTGGGAGTCACCGTTTGTCACTGGCAGCAGTGTCACAAGTCACTAGACTTCCAGGTACCAGCTGGCCTAGGCTGCCTTCTGCCCCAGGCAAGGTCCCGAATCCTTTATCCCAGATGCTGACACCTGGGCGCTGGCGGATATTCATTTTTATCAACACAGAGGTCTGAGTGAGGGTCAGCAGGCCAGCTAGGTGAAGTCAAGGCCAGGTGGGCGGGACTAAGGCTCCTTTGCCATCACCATGGAGACAGTCCCACCACCGGAAGAGTGGGCGGAGCTTAGGATGGGCCTGGTGACAAGACTGAGCCAATGGCAGAGATCTGGCCCGCCAGGCAGATGACACAGGGCCCTCCATTATGACCTATGACACCTAGTGGCCACAGGATTTGAGCACACCCTGGGAAAGCCTATGCAGGCACAGGGGAGCTTCTGGTTCCGACTGGTTCAGGGCATTGCTACAACAGGCCAGGTACCTCTTTCCCACTTTCCGGAGGATATCAGTACGCAATGCAACCCCACTCAGCATCTCTTGCCTCTCTCTGTCTCTCTCTGGATGTGTTCGCTCTCTGAAATCTCTTCCTTCTCCCCCTGAGTCACTTCACAGCTTGGAGTGCCTGACAGAGTGCCTAGAGACGAAAGAGCAAAGGGGGAAGGCCTCTGGCTCTACTGGTTGCCCATGGGCAGACAAGATCTGCTAGTCTATCTGGAAGGTCTAGAGAGTGCTCATTGACTGGGGATCTACATCACGGGCGGACCCTGGCCAGGTGAAGCTTGCTGACATGTGGCAGCCTCTCCGGAGACTACTAATTCCGCTGGTCACATTGTATGCAAATACCCAGCTGAGAGCACAGGGCAGAAAACATTGACACATACCTGCCAGAGGCCTATTCTGGGTCTGAAGAGTCCACCCTGGTCTCCAGCGACTCAGCATCTCAGCACACACTTTGCCTGCACACATGGAATCCGCCTCTCTCCACAAATGCCTTCTCCTGCTAGGAAACACAGGATGTCACTCAGCCAAAGGAGAGCACAGGCAAAGTCAACTGAAGCCCACGTTTTCAAGATTTGCCCTGTGCTGGTCCTTTCCTGGGATGAAAGATCCCAACCTGGTCTCAAGGTCGTCACCCTCTCAGCACACACCTTTCCTGCACGCATAATCTTGCCTTTTCTGTCAGTGCCTCATCCTACTAGGAAAAAAAGCATTCTGCTCAAAAAGACAATGCCAGGAAAATCGAGGAGACACTGCCATTTTCCAAATTTTTGCTTTCTACCCATCCCCGCCTCCGGTCAAAAGCTGTGTATGTGGCCGGGCTCCGAAGGCAAGGCCTAAATCCTGGCAGCCTGGGCCCCAGCAGTCCAGTGGTTTATGGATGTGGGGACACGGATGACCTGTTTGCCACATATAGAAAATGAACATTCAATATAGAACACAGTATGGAATAGAGAATACAGGAAATATAGAATATAGAAGAGTATAGATTATTGAACATAGAATATATAATGTAGAATAAAAAACAGATTATAAAATAAAGCATAAATTACTCAGAACATAAAATATATTTTATAGAATATAGAAGACAATAGAATATAGATTGTAAAGTACAGAATTCACAATATAGAGGAAAACAGAATATGGAAGAAGATAGAATATAGGACAAATGTAGAATATGGAATACAGAAATACATTGTATATAAAAAGATAGAATGTGGAAGAACATAGACTATAGAATACAAAATATAGATGAATTTAAAATATAGAATGTAGAATATATAATATGCAATACAAAATATGCAATATAGAATATAGAAGAATATTGTATGAAGAAAAATATAGAATATAGAACATCGAATATAGAATACAGAGTATGGAATATAGAATATACAAAAATACAGAATGTAGAAAAACATCCAAGAACACAGATCATAGAATACAGAGACTTTAAAATATAGAGTATGATACATAGAACACTGAGTATACAATACAGAATATAAAAGAACTTTGAAAATAGAAGGATATAGTGTATAGAGGATTTGGAATAAGGAAGAGCATAGAATATACGTTATAGAAGAACATAGCATAAAGAATACAGAATAGAGAAGAAAATAGAAGATAAATTCAGAATATAGAATACAGAAGAATATAAAATGTACAATGTAGAATAGCAATTATAGAATGCAAACTATAGAATGAAGAATATAGGAGAATATAAATTACAGAATATAGACTATAAATTATACAATATACATGATTATGGAAAATACAATGTAGAATGTAAAATGTAGAATATAGGAGAAAATGGAATACAGAATATACAAGAATATGGAATGTTGAATATAGTATCTAGAATATGGAATATAGAATACACAAAAATATAGTATATGTAAAATATAGAAAATAGAAGATTGAATATAGAACATAGAATATAGAAAAATCTAGAATACAGAATCTAGAAGAATATAGAATGTAGAATTTAGAATACAGAATGTAGAATATGGAAGATTTTAGAATATAGAACATAGAATATACAGTATAGAATACAGAAAATGGAATATACAACCTAGACTATAGAAAAATATAGAAATAGAATATAAAAGGATATAGCACATAGAAGAATGTAGAATAGAGAATACGGAATAGACTATACAAGAGAATATTAGATTATAGAAGAATATAGAGATTAGAAGGCAGAATATACAATAAAAATATAGAAGATAGAAGAATTCAGAAAAATTTAGAACATAAAATGTAGAATATAGAAGAAAATAGAATATAAAATTTAGAATGGAGAACATGGAATATGGAATAGAGTATAGAGAAGAATAAAGAATATTGAAAAATTTAAAATATAGAATGCAGACTGTAGAATATTGAATATAGAATTTAGAATACAGCAGATACAGGAATGTAGATTATAAGTGAAGAATATAGAATAAGAATGTAGAAGAGTATAGAATGCAGAATGTAGAATATAGAATAAGGAATATAGAATGTAGAATACAGAAGAATACAGTATATAAAAATATAGAATATAGAACATTGAATATGGAATATAGAATACAGAGCATGAAATAGAGAAATAGAAAAAACATAGAATAGAGATAAATATAGACTATAGAATAGAGTATGTACAAAGTGGAATTCAGAATATAAAATATAGAACATAGAATACAAAGGAATATAGATTATAGAATATAGAAGATTCTGGAATATAGAATGTAGAATTAAATATAGAATATGCGAGATGGAATATAAGAGAATATAGAATGCAGAATATAGTATACAGAATATGCAATATGGAATATAGAATACAGAAAATTATAAAATATATAGACTATAGAAAAAATTGAATATAGAATACAGACAATGGAATATAGAAAAATATAGAATATAAAACAGAATAAAAATATACATAATGTATAGAATAAACATTACAGAATATAGAAGACTACGGAATGTAGAACGTAGAATGTAAAATACAGAATATACAATATAGAAGAATACATGATACAGACTATGGAAGAATACAGAATACAGAAAATTATATAGAAAAGTATAGAGTACAGAAAAAGAACACTGAATATGCAACATGGAGTATGGAATATAGAATATAGAATATAGAAGAATATAGAATGTAGAATACAAAATATAGAATATGAAATAAAGCATAAAGAACACAGAATATAGAAGAATATAGATTAAAGAATATAGAAGATAATGGAATATAGAATATAAAATGCAGAATATACAATATAGAAGAATATAGAGTACAGAATATAGACGAATATAGAAGGAAGAATGAAGAATATGGAATATAGAATACAGAAAAATATAGTATGTAGAAAAATATAGAACATAGAAGAATATGGAAGAATACAGAACATAGAATATGGAAGAATTTAAAATATACAATGCAGAAAGTAGAATATGGAATATGAAATATGCAATATAGAACATAGAGGAATATTGTATGTAGAAAAATACAGAATATAGAACACCGAATAGAGTATGGAATATAGAATATAGAAAAATATAGAATACAGAAGAACATAGATTATAGAATGTAAAGAATTTCAAATATAGAATATGGAACATAGAACACTGAAGATAGAATACAGAATATAAAAGAACTTTGAAAATAGAAGAATATAGTGTATAGAGGATTTGGAATAAATAAGGATATAGAATATACATTATAGAAGAATATAGCATAGATAACAGAATATAGAAGAACATAGAATATATGTTTAGAATATAGAATACAGAAGAATATAAAATGTACAATGTGGAAAACAGATTACAGAATGCAAAGTATAGAATGAAAAATATAGGAGAATATAGATTGCAGAATATAAAAGATTGTAAATTATACAATACAGAAGATTATGGAATATAGAATGTAGAATGTAAAATAAAGAATGTAGGAGAATATGGAACACGGAGTATAGAAGAACATAGAATGTTGACTATAGTATCAAGAATATGGAGTACAGAATACACAAAAACACAGTATATGTAAAAATATAGAAAATGGAAGATTGAATATAGAACATTGAATATAGAAGAATATAGAATACAGAATGTAGAATATAGAAGATTTTAGAATATAGAATGTAGAATATACAATATGGGATACAGAATACAGAAAAATATAGTATAGAGAAAAATACAGAATATACAACATAGAACATCGAATATAGAATAGAGTATGGAATATAGGATATAGGAAAATATAGAATATAGAAGAACATAGAATTTAGAATGTGGAATATGGAATATAGAAGAATTTGGAATATAGAATATGGAATATACAATACAGGGTATTAATAGAGAATATAGAAAAGTATACAGTAGAGAAAAAAATAGAATATAGAATAGAGTATGTACAAAGTACAATACAGAATATAAAATATAGAATAAAGAACATAGAATATAGAAGACTATACATTACAGAATATAGAAGATTCTGGAATATAGAATAAAAATTTTTTTTAATAGAAGATGGAATATAAGAGAATATAGAATGTAGAATATAGTTTAGAGAATATACAATATGGAATATAGAATACTGAAAATTATAAAAAAATATAGACTCTAGGAAAAAACATTGAATATAGAATACAGACAATGGAATATAGAAAAATATAGAGTTTAGAATATAGAATGTAGAATACAGAATATAAAATATAGAATAAAAATACATAATATAGAGAATATACATTCTAGAATATAGAAGATTATGGAATATAGAATGTACAATGTAAAATACAGAATATACAATATAGAACAACATATGGTACAGGAAGAATATAGAATGTAGAATATAGAATACAGAAAATTATACAGAAAAATATAGAATATAGAAAAAGAACATTGAATATAGAACACAGAGTATGGAACATAGAATATAGAAAAAATAGAATATAGAAGAATATACAATGTAGAATACAAAATATAGAATATGAAATAAAGCATAAAGAACACAGAATATAGAAGAATATAGATTATAGAATATAGAAATAATGGAATATAGAATATAGAATGTAAAATACAGAATCTACAACATAGAAGAATATAGAATTCAGAATATAGAATAATATAGAATATAGGAGGAAGAATGTAGAATATGGAAAGCAGAATACAGAAAATTATAGTATATAGAAAAATATAGAATATGGAAGGAAAAGAATTTAGAATGTAGAATACAGAACATAGAATATGGAAGAATTTAAAATATACAATGTAGAATATAGAATATGGAATATAGAGGAACATTGTATGTAGAAAAATACAGAATATAGAATACAGAGTATGGGATATAGAATATACAAAAATATAGTATATAGAAGAACATAGATTATAGAATATAGAGAATTTAAAATATAGAATATGGAACACAGAACACTGAAGATAGAATACAGAATACAAAAGAACTTTGAAAATAGAAGAATATAGTGTATTCTATATTTTACATTCTACATTCCATAATTTTCTATATTCTATAATCTGTATTCTACAGTCTTTATTCTATATTTTATATTCTATTTCTGTATTCTACATTCTACTTTCTATATTCTAAATTCTGTATTACATGTTCTTGTATAATCTATATTCTGTATTGTATAGTCTTCTACTGTGTATATTCTTCTATAACGTATATTCTATATTCTTCTGTATTCTATATTCTAATTCTTTTATTCTTCCATATTGTGTATTCTACATTCTACTATATTCTTTTTCTTGTATTTTCTATAGCCTTCTATATTCTATATTCTTCTATATTCTAAATTTATATTCAATACTCTTCTATATTCTGTATTCTATATTCTTCCGTAATGTATATTCTATAATCTATATTCTTGTTTATATTCTTCTGTATTCCATATTCTTGTATATTCTATATTCTACTATTTTCTATATTCTTTTACATTCTGTATTCTATCTTCTGTGTTCTGTGTTCTATGTTCAGTTTTCTTCTATGTACTATTTCCTTCTATATTCCATATTCTATATTCTAAATTCTTCTATATTCTATATTCCACATTCTAAATTCTATGTTCTATATTTTCCTATATCCTATATACCATACTCTCTATTCTCTATTTGATGTTCTATATTCTATATTTCTCTATACTATATTCTTCTGTATTCTATATTCCATATTGTATAGTCTACATTTTAAAATCTTCTATATTCTACATTCTATATTAAACATTTGAAATTTTTCTATATTCTATATTTTTTATATTCAATCTTCTATTTTCTATATATTTACATATACTATATTTTTGTGTATTCTATATTCCATATTCTTTATACTGTATTCAACATTCTATATTCTTGCCTGCGGGACCCTGTTCAGGCCTATTCTTGCCTACAGGGCTCCTCTATTCTGGCCTTTTCTTGCCTGTGGGATTCTCCGTTCGGGCCTGTTCTCCCCTGCGGGACTCTCCCTTAGGGCCTATTCTTGCTTGCGGGGCTCCTCTATTTGGGCCTATTCTTGCATTCGGGTATCTCTGTTCGGGCCTATCCTGGCCTGCGGGACTCTCCCTTCCGGCCTATTCTCGCCTGCAGGACCTTCTGTTAGGGCCCATTCATGCCTATGGGACACTCTGTTCGGTCCTATTCTTGCCTGTGGAACCTCCGTTCGGGCCTAATCTTGCCTGCGGGAGCATCCTTTCTCCTCCTCTTGCCTGCGGGGCTCTTCTATTTGGGCCTGGTGTGCCTGCGGAGCTCCGATATTCGTGTGTGTTCTTGTGTGGCGGGTCCGCTATTCGGGCCTGTTCTTGCCTTCCGGACTCTGTTCGGGCCTATTCTTGGCTACAGCAATCTCTGTTTGGGCCTGTTCTCCCCTGCGGGACTCTGTTCGGGCCTGTTCTTGCGTGCGGGGCTCCTCTATTCGGGCCTATTCTTGCCTTCCAGATTCTGTTGGGGCCTATTCTTGGCTACAGAAATCTCCGTTCTGGCCTATTCTTTCCTGCGGCACTCTCCGTTCAGGTCTATTTTTGCCTGCCGGACCCTGTTCAGGCCTATTCTTGCCTACAGGGCTCCTCTAACCTGGTCTGTGGGAATCTCCGTTCGGGCCTATTCTTACCTGCAGAACTCTCTCTTCGGGCCTAATCTTGCCTGCGGGAGCATCCTTTCCTTCCTCCTCTTGCCTGCGGGGCTCTTCTATTCGGGCCTGTTCGTGCCTACGGAGCTCCGTTATTCAGGCCTGTTTGAGCCTGCGGGCCTCCGTTATTCGGGCCTGTTTGAGCCTGCGGGCTTCCGTTTTTCGGGCGTGTACGTGCCTGCGGGGCTCCGGTGTTTGTGCGTGATCCTGTGTGGCGGGTTCCGCTATTTGGCGTGTTGGTAAGTGCGGGACTCCACTATTACGGCATGTTCTTGCCTTCCGGATTCTGTTGGGGCCTATTCTTGGCTACAGAAATCTCCGTTTGGGCCTGTTCTTTCCTGCGGGACTCTCCGTTCAGGTCTATTTTTGCCTTCGGTGCCCTGTTCAGGCCTATTCTTGCCTACAGGGCTCCTCTATTCTGGCCTGTGGGAATCTCTGTTCAAGCCTTTTCTCGGCTGCCGGACTCTCCTTTCGGGCCTGTTCCCCCCTGCGGGACTCTCCGTTGGGGCCTATTCTCGACTCCAGGCTACCCTATTCGGGCCTATTCTTGCTTGTGGAACTCTGTTCGGGCCTATTCTTGCCTGCGGGGCTCCTCTCTTCAGGCCTATTCTTGCCCGCGGGACTGTGTAAGGGCCTTTTCTTGCCAGCCAGGCTCCAATTCGGGCCTATTCTTGCCTGCGGGGCTCCTCTATTCAGGCCTATTCTTGCCCGCGGGACTGTGTAAGGGCCTTTTCTTGCCTGCCGGGCTCCAATTCGGGCCTATTCTTGCCTGCGGGACTCTCCTTTCAGGCTTCCTCTTGTCTGCAGGGCTCCTCTATTCGGGCCTCTTAGTGCCTGTGGAGCTCCATTATTCAGGCCTTTTTCTGCGTGCGGGGCTCCGCTATTTGGGCCTGTTCTTGCCTGTGGGGCTTCTCTATTAGGGGATATTCTTGCCTGCGGGACTCTCCGTTAGGGCCTATTCTTGCCTGCGGGACTCTCCATTTGGGCGCATACTTGCCTGCAGAACTCTCCGTTCGGGCCTATTCTTCCCTGTGGGACTCTCTGTTCGGGCCTGTTCATGCCTGCGGGGCTCTCCTTTCGAGACTATTGTTGCCTGCGGGACTCTCCTTTCGGGCTTTGCCTTACCTGCGGGGCTTCGCCATACCTGCTGGGCTCCGCTATTCGGGCCTGTTCGTGCATGCGGGCTACCCTACAGGACTATACGATACAGAATATAGATTATAGAAGAACATAGAATACAGAATTTGGAATATAGAAAATAGAATGTAGAATACAGAATATAAAATATAAAATGAAGAGTATTGGTTATGGATTATAGAATATAGAAAATTATGAAATGTAGAATGTAAAATATAGAAGAATATAGAATGCATACTATAGAAGAATACAGAATGTAGAATATAGGATATAGAATACAGAATATGGAACATAGGATATACCATACAGAAAAACAGTATATAGAAAGATAAATGATATAGAACATAGGACTTTAAATATACAATATAAAATACAGAGAATGGAATATAGAACCTAGATTATGGAAGAATATAGAAATAGAATATAAAAGAATTTAGAATGTAGAGTATAAAATATAGAATATAGAAGAATTTAGAACGTAGAATATAGAATATGGACTATAGAATATAGAGGAATATAGTATATAGAAGAACATAGAAGATACAATACAGAATATAAAAGAAAAAAGAATATAGAAAAATATAGAGTATAGAAGAATAAGGAATATGGAAAATAGGAGAATGTAGAATATAATTATAGAAGAATGTAGAATATTGAAAAATATAGAATACAGAATATAGGAAAACATAGAGCATAAATTTAGAAGATATAGGATATAGAATGCAGAATATAGAAGGATAAAGAATATAGGTGACAGACTACAGAATATAGAAGATAGAATGTAGAAGAAAATAGAATATTGACGAACAGAATATAGGGTATAGGATATACAGTATTGAAGAATAGAGAATAAAGTAGTAAAATACAGATGACAAAATATAGAAGAATGTAGAATGTAGAATAGAGAATACAAGAGAATAGATTACAGAAGAATAGAGATTAGAAGGTAGAATATACATAAAAAATATAGAATTCAGAAAAAAATTAGAATATAAAATGTAGAATATAGAATATAGAAGAAAATGGAATGGAGAATGGAGAACATAGAATATGGGATAGGGAATAGAGAAGAATAAAGCATATTGAAAAATTTAGAATATAGAATGTAGACTAGAATATTGAATATAGAATTTAGAACGTACAATATGGAATATAGCAGGTAGAAGAATATAGATTACAACAGAAGAATATAGAATGTAGAAGAGTATAGAATACAGAACAGAAGAATATAAAATGCAGAATGTAGAATATAGCATATGGAATATAGAATGTAGAATACAGAAGAATATAGGATATAAAAAATATAGAATATAGAACATGGAATATAGAATACAGAGTATGGAATAGAGAATATAGAATAGACTTAAATATAGAATGTAGAATAGAGTACGTACAAAGTAGAATAAAGAACATAGAATACAGAAGAATATAGAATATTCTCGAATATAGAATTAAATATAGAATATAGAAGATGGAATATAAGAAAATATAGAATGTAGAATATAGTTTACAGAATATGCAATATGGAATATAGAATACAGAAAATTATAAAAAATATAGAATATAGAAAACAACATTGTATATAGAATATAGACAATGGAATATAGAAAAATATAGAATTTAGAATACGGAATGTAGAATACAGAATATAGAATATAAAATATAGAAAAAAATACATAATATAGAGAATATACATTATACAATATAGAAGATTATGGAATGTAGAATGTAAAATACAGAATTTACAATATAGAAAAATATATGATACAGACTATAGAAGAATATAGAGTAAAGAATGAAGAATATAGAATACAGAAAATTGTATAGAAAAATATAGAAAAAGAACATTGAATATAGAACACAGAGTATGGAATATGTAATATAGAAAATATAGAGTATAGAAAAATATAGAATGTAGAATACAGAATATAAAACAAAGGGTAAAGAACACAGACTATAGAAGAATATAGATTATAGAATATAGAAGATAATGGAATATAGAATTTAAAATACAGAATGTACAATATAGAAGAACATAGAATACAGAACATAGTAGAATATAAAATATAGAAGGAAGAATATAGAATATGGAATAGAGAATACAGAAAAATATAGTATATAGAAAAATATAGACTAGAAGTATATGGAAGAATATAGAATTTAGAATGTAGAATATAGAACACAGAGCATAGAATATGGAAGAATTTAAAATATACAATGCGGAATGTAGAATATGGAATATGAAATATAGAATATAGAAGAATAGTGTATGTGGCAAAACAGAATATAGAACATCAAATATAGAATACAGAGTATGGAATATAGAATATACAAAAATATAGAATATAGAAGAACATAGATTGTAGAATATAGAGAATTTAAAATATAGAATATGGAACATAGAACACTGAAGATAGAATACAGAATATAAAAGAACTTTATAAACAGAACAATATCGTGTATAGAGGATTTGGAATAAAGAAGAATATAGAATATACATTATAGAAGACTATAGCATAAAGAATACAGGATATAAAAGAAAATAGAGTATAAATTTAGAATATAGAATGCAGAAGAATATAAAATGTACAATGTAGAATACAGATTATACAATGCAAAGTATACAATGAAGAATACAGGAAAGTATAGAATATAGAAGATTATAAATCATACAATATAGAAAATAATGGAATATAGAATGTACAATGTAAAATATAGAACATAGGAGAACATAGAATATGGAATATAGAAGAATATAGAATATACGAGGGTATGGAAAATACAAGAAAAAGAATATAGTAGAATGTAGAATACAGAATATTGAAGAATACAGAATATGGAATAGAAAATATAGAAGAATTAGGATATAGAATACAGAATATACATTATAGAAGAATGTACACAGTAGAAGACTATACAAGAAAGAATATAGATTACTGAAGAACATAGAATACAGAATTTAGAATATACAATGTAGACTACAGAATATAAAATATAGAATAAAGACTATAGAATACAGATTGTAGAATACAGAGAATTATGGAATGTAGAATGTAAAATATAAAAGAATACAGAATTTAAAAGAATACAGAATGTAGAATATGGAACATAGAATATACCACACAGAAAAATATAGTATATATAAAAATAAAGAATATAGAACATAGAACTTTGAATATACAATATAGAATACAGAGTATGATATATAGAACCTAGAATATGTAAAAATATAGAAAGAGAATATAAAAGAATATAGAACATAGGAGAATATAGAATTTAGAATGTAGAATATAAAATACAGAATATAGAATATAGAAGAATTTAGAACGTAGAACATAGAATATAGAGAAATATAGTATATAGAAGAACATAGGACATAGAAAATACAATGCAGAATATAAAAGAAAAAATATAGAGTATAGAAGAATATGGAATATGGGCAATAGAAGAATGTAGAGTATAATTATAGAAGAATATAGAAAACTGAAAAACAATATGGAATATAGGAAAATATAGAGCAAAAATTTAGAATATAGAAGATATAGGATATAGAATGCAGAATATAGAAGAATACAGAATATAGATGACAGACTACAGAAAATAGAAGATAGAACGTAGAAGAAAATAGAACATGGACAAATATGGAATATAAGGTATCGGATATACACTATTGAAGAATATAGAATAAAGAAAGTAGAAGAATATAGATTACAGACTATAGAAGAATATAGAATGTAGAATAGAGAATATGGAATAGAGAATACAAGAGAATATTAGATTACAGAAGAATATATAGAGATTAGAAGGTAGAATAAACACTAAAAATATAGAATATAGAAGAATATAGAATTCAGAAAAATTTAGAATAGAACATGTAGAATATAGAAGAAAATGGAATATAGAATGTAGAATAGAGAACATAGAATGTGGAATAGAGTATAGAGAAGAAAATATTACAAAATTTAGAATATAGAATGTAGACTGTAGAATATTTAATATACAATATAGAATATAGCAGATAGAAGAATATAGATTAGAAGAATATAGAATGTAGAATAAGAATGTAGAAGAGTATAGAATACAGAATATAGAAGACTATAGAATATAGAATGCAGAATGTAAAATATAGACTATGGAATATAGAATACAAAAGAATGTAGTATATAAAAAATATTGAATATAGAACATAGAATATAGAACACAGAATATAGAATAGGTGATATAGAATACAGGGATGGAATAGAGAATATAGAAAAATATAAAATAGAGATAAATATAGAATAGAGTATGTACAAAGTAGAATACAAAATATAGAAATAAAATATAGAATAAAGAACATAGAATATAGAAGAATATAGATTATAGAATATTGAAGATTCTGGAATATAGAATGTAGAATTAAATATAGAAGATAGACTATAAGAGAATACAGAATGTAGAATAGAGTATACATAATATGCAATATGGAATATAGAATACAGAAAATTATTAAAAATATAGACTATAGAGAAAAATGAATATAGAATACAATCAATGGAATATAGAAAATACAGAATTTAGAAAATAGAATGTAGAATACAGAATATAAAATATAGAATAAAAATGCATAATATAGAGAATATACATTATACAATATAGAAGATTATGGAATATAGAATGTAGAATGCAAAATACAGAATATACAATATAGAACAATATATGATACAGACTATAGAAAAATATAGAATGTAGAATATAGAATACAGAAAATTATAGAATATAGAAAGAACATTGAATACAGAACACAGGATAGAATATAGAATATAAAAAATATAGAATATAGAAGAATATCGAATGTAGAATACAAAATATAGAATATAAATAAAGCACAAAGAACACAGAATATAGAAGAATATAGATTATAGAAGATAATGGAATAAGAATATAGAATAAAACAAAATATACACTATAGAAGAATATAGAAGAATGTAGAATATAGAAGGAAGAATGTAGACTATGGAATATAGAATACAGAAAAATATAGTATATAGAATATAGAAGAATATGGAAGAACATAGAATAAAGAATTTAGAATGTAGAATACAGAATATAGAGCATAGAATATGGAAGAATTTAAAATATACAATGTAGAATATGGAATATGAAATATAGAACATAGAAGAATATTGTATGTAGAAAAATATAGAACGTAGAACATCAAATATAGAATGCAGAGTATGGATTATAGAATATACAAAAATACAGAATATAGAAGAACATAGATTATAGAAAATAGAGAATTTGAAACATAGAATATGGAACATAGAACACTGAAGATAGAATACAGAATATAAAAGAACTTTGAAAATAGAATATAGTGTATTCTTCTATATTTTACATTCTACATTCCATAATTTTCTGTATTTTATAATCTGTAATCTATAGTCTTTATTCTACATTTTATATTGTGTATTCTACATTCTACTTTCTATATTCTAAATTCTGTATTATATGCTCTTGTATAATCTATATTCTGTATTGTATAGTCTACTGTGTATATTCTTCTATAATGTGTATTGTATATTCTTCTGTATTCTATATTCTAATTCTAAACATCCCCACATAACCGTGCTCACCTGGAACCATTGGTGAGAGTTTCCAGACAACTCATCTGGGGACCAACAACCCAGATACCCCAAACCCAACCACCCTGCAATCAGCAGAGCACACAGCACCCAACCCCAAAACTAGGAAGATCACCCACTGCACCCACAGCCAGGGTCCAGCTGGACAGACAAACACACCACCTCAACAGAAACACCACCTGTATCCTCAGCAGCCCCACAAGAGACCCACACTCACACATGCAGTCAGTCATTCCTCCACCAACCCTGAGAAAGGTAGTGAAAAAGAGCATCAAAATGGCAAAATTAGAGACCAGAGCAAAACACAGGCCCAGCCTACTTGGATATATCAAAACAAAACAAAATTTCAGGGTTCAACAAACACACAGTAAATAAATAGATATAATAATTTCTTGATGCTTCGGAAACAACAGACAATATCAAATCACAAAAAGAAGCAGGACAAGATGGAGTCAGCAAGTGACTGAAATAAAGAACAAAAAAACTGCCGGGGGTAAGAAACAGCCTGTGAAAACACAGGCAAAACCAAGAAAAATATAGACAAAATCTAGGAAGGCACTGACAAAATGAAAGAAAGCAACAAACAAAGAAAAAAAACATTGTTGTCAAGTTGTTTACAACTCATAAAAGCGATAAAGAATTCAGGAAAACAATATAAAAACGAAACAACTAGAAACCATACAAAAACATCAACTAGAAAGCCAAAAGATTAAGAATAAAATTTCAGAAACAGACAACTCAAAAGAAGGATATAGGACCAGAATTGAAGCAATGGAAGACAGATTAGTGAAATTAAAGAAAAGTCCCTTGATACCACTTTGTTTGAGGAAAAATCAGGAAAAAGAATGAAGAAATCCTAATAATCATGTGGGACACTATCAAGAGGAAAAACTTGCATATGATAAGAGATCCAATGGGTGGGGCAGGGGTGCAGTGCAAAACACAGAGACAATTGTCAAAGTAATCCTGGCAGAAAACTTCACTATCTATCATCATGAAAGACAAGAAGATACTCATCCAAGAAGCGCAATGAACACCATACAGGATAGAGCCCAAAGAAAGTCACCAAGACTTATAAACAAACGTGCAAATAAAAAGGTCCAAAGACAAAGAATCCTGAGATCAGCTAAGGAAAAATAAAGTCACCTATCTGCAAAGGGGAACCAATAAAACTAATCTCCAGCTATGTAGCTAAAACCATGTAGGCAAGAAGACAGTGGGAAGACCTATATAAAAGGTCGAAAGTAAAAACAACCAAAAAACAAAAAAAACTCAGTCAGCAATTCTATATTCAGTAAAACTGTCTCTCAAATACAATGGCAACATTAGAATATTTCCAGATAAGCAGAAATTAAGGGAATTTGTAAAAACCAGACCAAACTTACAAGAAATATTAAAGAGAGTCCTTCGAATAGAGAACCAAAAACATTAAACAATAATCTGATATTTGGATGCAGGACAGACCACCCAGATACCAACCCAAATAAAGAATTTTAAAAATAAAGCTAAAAGGCTAAAAACAGGGAACCAAAGACATCAATATGTAAACGATGACATCAAAACAAAAAAGAGGGAATGAATGGTGTAGTTATAGAACTTTCATATGGAGAGGAAGCCAAAGCGATATCAGTAAATAAAAGACTGTTTTAAACTTAGGAAGATAATGGTAAATTTCAAGGTAACGACATAGAAGAGGCCTGGTGGTGCATTGGTTAAGTGCTCGGCTGCTAACCAAAATGTCATTGCACTGAAAGTCTTAACTAAAGAAATATGGAAAAAGAAAGAAATAAAGGACATCCAAATTGGAAGGAAGAACCAAAATTTTCCCTATACACAGATGAAATGAACCTATACATAGAAAACTCCAAGGATTCCACAAAAAAACTACTGGAACTAATAGAAGGATTCAGCAAAGTAGCAGGGTACAATATCAACATATAAAAAATCAGTTGGATTCCTCTACATCAACAAAGAGAACTTCAAAAAGTAAATCACAAAAAGAATGCCATTTATAATAGCCCCCCAAATGATAAAATACTTGGGAATAAATCTAACCAGGGATATAAAAGACCTATACAAAGAAAACTACAAAATGCTACTGCAAGAAACCAAGAGACCTATATAATTGGAAGAAAAAAAAAATGCTCATGGATAGGAAGACTCAACATCATGAAAATGTCAATACTACCTGAAGTGATCTACAAATATAATGCAAGACCGATCCAAATTGCAACAGCATTCTTTAATGAGATGGAAACACTAATCACCAACCCAATGTGAAAAGGAAAGAGGCCTTGGATAAGTTAAGTGCTACTAAAGAAGAACAAGGTAGAAAGAAGGCCTCGCACTACTGAATCTTAGAACCTACTATACAGGCATGGCAATCAAAACTGACTGGTATTTGTACAATGACAAACACATAGACCAATGGAACAGAATTTAGAACACAGATGTAAATCCATCCAGCTATGGGCCGCTGATTTTTGACGAAGGGCCAAATTTTGTTAAATTGGGAAAAGACAGTCTCTAACAAATGGCACTGGCAAAACTGAATGTCCATCTGTAGAAAAAATGAATCAGGACCCATACTTCACATCATAAACAAAAACTAACTCAAAATGGATCAAAGACCTAAATATAAAACCTAAAAAAAATAGGATTTCATTTTACTTGTTTCAGCAGTCAACATCCATGGAAGCAGCAGTGGGCAAATCTGCTACAAAAGACCTCCTTAAAGTGTTAAAAAGCAAGGACGTCACCTTGAAGACTAAGGTGCCCCTGACCCAAGCAATGAAAGCTGGATGATGAGTAAGGAAGACTGAAGAAAAATTGGCATCTGTTGGTGAAGAATATTGAATATATCATGATGTGCCAAAATAAGGAACAAATCTGCCTTGGAAGAAGTACAGCCAGAATGCTCCTTAGAAGCAAGGATGGTGAGACTTCATCTCATATACTTTGGGCATGTTGTCAGGAAGGATCAGTCTCTGGAGAAGGACATCATCCTTGGTAAAGAATAGGGTCAGTGAAAAAGAGGAAGGCCCTCAACAAGATGGACTGACATGGTGGCTGCAACAATGGGCTCACGTATAACAATGATCGTGAGGATGGCACAGGATCGGGCAGTGTTTCCTTTTGTTGTGCATAGGGTGGCTATGAGTCAGAAGTGACTCGAGGGCACCTAGCAAAAACAACAACAATAATTTAAGGAGATGGAAATTATAACAAAGTACCGAATACAAATTAACATCAATCTTTCTCAAACTCTTGCAAAAGAAAATAGTAGGGAACACTTTGTAATTGAATCTATGATGACATAATCACCCTGATACCAAAGCCAAAAAAACCCGCAATATCCCTTATGAATATGAATGCAAATCTTCAACAGAGTACTAACAAACCAAATCCAGCAGCAAAATACTAGCAAACCAAACATAGCAGCGTATTGAAAAGACTATAAACCACGTCCCAGTGGAACTTATCCCAGAAATGCAAGAGTTGTTAAGCACAAATATCAATTAATTAAGAAAATGAAGGAAAAATGAATTGGTTAATGAATGCAGAAACATCATTTGACAAAATCCAAGACCCTTTCATAATAAAATCACTCAACAAACTAGAAATGTAAGGAAACTACATGTATCTGATTAAGGACACTTATGAAACACCCACAGCTAACATCACACGCATTGGTGAAAGACTACAAGTTTTCCCCTAACATCAGGAACAAGACAAGGATGCCTGATTTCATAACTCTTATTCCACATTTTTCTGGAAATACTAGACAGAAAAGTTAGGCTAAAATTTTTTTTTAAAGGCATTTGAATTTGGAAAGAAGTAAAATTTTTCCTATTCAAGATGACAAGATCTTATACATAGAATATCCTAAGGAATTCTCTCTCTTTCTCTCTCTCACATACACACACCCACAAATATACAATACAAATAAAAAACAGAAAGAAACTATTAGATTTAATATACAAATTCAACAGAATGGCAGGATATCAGATCAACACACCAAAATACAGTTCTGGAAAGCCAGATTGTTATTATTTATCTGTATGCTATTTATCCATCTATTTATTGATTTGTTGATATAGCTATCTCTTTATCTACTTATTCATCTATTCATTCATTCATATGTCTGTCTTTCTATATGCCTGTCCATCCATCCATCCATCCATCCATCCATCCATCCATCCATCCATCCATCCATCCATCCATCCATCCATCCATCCATGTGTTCATTCATTTATTTCTCTCTCTCTCTCTCTGTTTACTTATTACCCTTTTGAGCTTCACATTTTTTCAACACCAAACTTCAAATTGACCTGGATTTTAAGGGAAAAAAGATGTCAATGACTTCCTAATTATGGGAAAAATTGATTCACTTGATTAGTTTTCTTCATGACACGTTTGCTTTAAATCTACTTTAAATTACTTCTCATTAAGCTTGATCCAAAAAAAATTGGATGATCTTTTTTTTCTTTTTTTTCCTTATTTGTATGAATTTAAAGAGCTTAAATTTGGAGGAAAAGAGATTTAATGATTCCCTCTTGGTTCACTATTTGGGCCCAAGCACCCATGTGTATAGACTCAGTGCTTCTCAGGTGGTGGCAAAAACATTCATTTGCCCTGTGTTGGCTATTTTAGGTAGGAAGGTTGCCCCTGGCTGGAAGGAGGTCAGCCCTCAACAGTGATCATGTCGTTGGGAGAGAGTCTTTGAACCTGAGCAGAGAAAGTGACTGTATTTATAAGGTTTATTTAAGTAATTCTCAGTGCAGAGAGTTTGTTCTATTTTTGTTTGTTGAGTTTTTAGTAGAACCATGTAACACGGGGGTGTAGAAAGCTGTTAAAAGGATTTGTGTCTGTGTTTGAGAAAAGCAATGCAGGTGATGCTTCCATCCCTGAATCTTAGTTTATGTGAAATAATAATCAAAAAAGCAGTAAAAACAGCAGCATCAATAATAATCATCATTAAAGCTGTTTGTTGAGTGTTTGCAGCATGCTGGACAATGTTGTAAGTTGTTTGCATGTGTTAACTAATTTACTTTTTAATAAACAATGTTAGTGGTAGATGCTATTACCAGTAACACTTGAAAGTTAATAATTAATACCTGAATCAAGAGAGCAAATACCTTCTTACCTGTCCAGGCCCCTTCCAAGATCATATTGATTTTGTATTTGCATTTTTGTTTTCTGGTTCTAAAATCAAGTGCCAAAAACTGCAGAAGTTTCACATTATTCAAAATTTACAAATGTCACCTTGATATTCTAGGTCTATTTCCACTAGTGAACAAAAGTGAGGCAAGTGTTGACCATTCATAGGACTCAATTCTTCAGTTAAACTCTGAGATTGGTTTCCAGAACGCTTATGTTTTATCCTGTGACTGACTCAATGATTGTTTGACGACTGGAGTTTCTTTGTAAGGTGTTTTAGAGAATAATGAGATAAAATATTTCAAATTAAGAAGTAATTATGTTATAAATTATAATTGAGGAAAAATGAAGATAAGAACTTACTGATGTGACTTCCATCTCTGTCTGTGTGTGATAGAGTTAACCTATGTATTTTCTCTCTAAACTCTGACCTACATCACCTTTCTTCTTAAGTTATTGCACATTTCTGTTTCCTACTTGAGCACAGCAGCTGTCTTACGTCATCCCATGGAATTAGGTAAGAGAATTGACTGGTTAAAATCCCACTTCACTTTAATTTTTCCAGATTAAATATATCTCATTCAAATAGAACAAATGTAAGTGGGCATCATGCCAAAATCTAAATTCCTGTCTATGAACTTGGAGACATTTAAACCTTAGGGGCTGAAACATTTATATTGGATCTGTGGACTTCCAGAAAGCTGAGTCTCTTACTTCTATGGTCAAGCCAACTTGTTTATTTTGAGAATAAAATTATTGCAGTATTTAACATAATATCTCCTACATTATACAATTCTCAGTATTGCATGAATATTTTGTACAGAAAAAAATCAAAGTAAATATTAGTCAATTACTAATTACATGGAGTCTAAATCTACACGCATATGTTAAAGGTAAAATAGAGTTAACTGGTTTTTCTTTTTTTAACATTCAGTTAAGATCAGTTATTTGATTTGTTTTTCACTTGAACAAATACATTTTGAGCCTTGACCCTTTGTTCTTTTTTTTTTTCTCCCAGGAGTATAGACACCAGGCCTCATAAAATATCACCTACAATTTCTACAATGTGCTTAATTGTGGGCTAGAGACCTAGTTCCCCCAGAAGGCCTCTGAGAAACAAAATATGAATTCCACCATGATTAGGCAGTCAGCCCATGTCTATCAAGAGGTTGAAAGCCTCATATAAGGATGAGAAAATGAGTTTGAACATTTCTTTTTTTATTAAAATTTTTCATGGTAAATGATTGAAGGCTTATTGTCCGAGGCAAAAAAAACACAAAGGCCATCTTGCACACTCGTAGTGTGGTAACAGTTCCTGAAATGTGTTTCAGATTAGAGGTTTCTACAGTTTTGGGTTCCTTTTCAAATCTATTTCTCTGCCACCCCGTAGAGGTGCCAAATAAAGTAGCTTGATTATTCATAATATATGCAGTTTGTCTCTGTGACTCTTTGATATATATAACCAACAAACAATATAATTTAACTTAAAACTTTGTGAAAGACGGACTTGCTGTGAGTATGTAACACTATCCCCAAGTGGGGTGACAGGGAAATCTGTTTAATTTTGCAGACCCCTTCCTCAGCTTCTTACCTAATGTTTCATTTCAAATAAAATTTCCTGGGAAAATGAAACATATCTCTATATGAGACACTATATATCTCAACTGAAATAAGTTTTAAAATTAATTACTTTATATCTAGAAAAGAATGTGGATGTCTACACATCTAATGAAGAAGAATGTGCTTTTCAATGCAGTAGCTTATTCTTCAGTTTTAAAAACATGACCCGCTGGACGTGAGCAGTCTCCTTCATAACAACAATTCAAATCTCAAATAGCTGTTTTAGGCCACTAATTACTCTGAATTTAACCTAAAATATTACAATACCTCAGAGACTTTACTACAATTCATATCAAAAAGATCAATATACAACTAATCTCAGGGACACTATTTAAAGGAATTTGTTTTATCTGATAAATTATGTAGAGTGGATTGTATTGTTTTTTTTGCACACTCATTTCCTTGATTTGCATGATATCTGAGCTGCCCAAATTATTCAGATTACATTTGAATGATTTCTGCAAAAATGAGTATCAAGGTAAGTTATGTGAGATTGATTTGACCATACATTGAATTGAAATTTTCTTGGGGCGGCAATCACAAAGGAGCAAGGTGAGAGACATTTCTTGGTAAGGTGAGATAAGGGTTAGGGTTTGAAGGTCCAATGCAACCCCTACTGGGCAGCGTGGCCCTGCAGCTATCACTCGTAGTCTTGATTGGGGTAGAAAAAACATTTCTTTCTCATTTTTGCCTTACCACTTTACATTATGCTTAGGACATAGTCATGTTCAGGAATATTATTAGAAAGGTGAAAGGTTGTAAACTATGTAAAGTATTTCAAGCAATACAAACACCTGTTAAGAAACTTATGCAGTGGTATTAAAATATTTTGTAAATTGTTTTATTTTTAGTGAAATATATATGCTTATATGCATATGTATATATGTGTGTATATAATGTGTAACTGTCTAGTTTTCATAACCGATTTTGAATACATGCACATTATCTCAACAAGTTGATGTTTTTAGTTCCTTTCTCCATTTTCATCATGTGCCCTTCACTTCAAATTTCTCCTGTATGTTTAGTGTATTTCTATAAATTACACAAGAAAAACTCCTAATATGAAACTGTTAGTTAAAAAAAAAAGTGGTTTCCATCAAGTCTATTCTGACTCAAAGCCACCCTGTAGGACACAGCAGAACTGCCCAGTATGGTTTCCAAGGAGCCGCTGGTGGAATCGAGCTGCAAACCTTTTGGTAAGCGGCCCTAACTCAACGACTGCGACAGGTATGAAAATGATCAAAGGTTGTGAGAAATGATTAGCAAGTTTTGAAAAGATCTACCGTGTTTTACCAAAACTATGCTACTGCATCTGATTAACGTTGCTCACAACATTTTTGGCCTAATAATTTAATAAAGTTGTTTTGTTTAACTAGGTTTTAATATTTTGGGATTATTTCTTTATTTTAAACCTTCTATTTCATTTTTGATGTATCACTTATTTGTATATTTTTTTTCTGCTTAGTCAGCTATTTTCATTTTTATTATTAATTTTTGGTAAATTGGATTTTGTGATATTAAATTTTTTTATTCTAAGAATTTAATTTGGGTTCTTGTTTAGATTTATAATTCTTTACATGAAATTTTTTGGGGTAAAAACTACAAAATCAAAATAACGACCCCCACCTGATGAAATGGGCATTCCAATAGATTGGAAATTGTTGCCAGTGTTCCCATTTTCTTTTTTTTAAATAAATTTTTCCTTCCATATATATGTTTATATTACTTTGTCATTCAAAAATTTATACACGATTTTTTTCATGGCATTGGCTGCAATCCCTATTGTGTGAGCACTCTCCCCCTTTCCACCCCACATTCCCACATTCCATTTGTCCAGTTTTCCTGTCCCTTCCTGCCTTCTCCTCTCTGTTTTTTGGCAGGTGTAGCCCATTTGATGTCATATACTGTTCGTTTTATAGGCCTGTCTTACCTTTGGCTGAAAGGTAAACTTCAGGGGTGGCTTCGGTTCTGAGTTAGAAGGATCTCCAGGGGCCATAGTCTCCAGGGTTCTGCTCTGACTGGGATTACAACAGAGACTCCTGGACAGAGTGGAAGAAAATGTAGAACAAACGATCAAATTCACAAAAAGAACAGACTTCCCTACATATTTTATTGAAGGAGCCCTGGCTGTACAGTGGTTAAGCACTGGGCTTTAACCCAAAGGTCAGGGGTTGGAACCTACCAGGAACTTCAAGGAAGAAAGATGTGGCAGCCTGTTTCTATAAAGATTAACCCACTGCCATCCAGTAGATTCCAACTCATAGTGATCGTATAGGACAAAGTAGGTTTCAAAGGCAGTAAATCTTTACAGGAGCAGACTGCCACATCTTTCTCCCTCAAAGCATCTAGTAGGATCAAACCACCCACCACCTCTTCTGTTATCAGCCAAACACATAACCACAGCACAAACAGGGCTCCGTCTGTACTGATTGTAGCTTTAGAAATCCTATGGGGCAGTTCTGCTCTGCCCGGGGGTCACTATGAAATGGAATTGACTCCAAGGCAATGGGCAGAGTATATAATTTATTGATGATACATAGTCATATAATAATTATATAACTTCTATAAACCCACTGCCATGGAGTCAATTGCAACTCATAGTGACCTTATAGGACAGAGTAGAACTGCCCCATAGGGTTTCCAAGGCTGTAAATCTTTACAGGAGCAGACTGGCACATCTTTCTCCTCCTGTTCCGCAGCTGGTGGGTTCCAACTACCGCCTGCCTTTCAGTTACCAGCTCAGTGCTGAAATCACTACACCAGGATCAAGACTCCTTATAACTTCTACAGCTATTGTATTCTTACTTTCCTGTTTTTCTATCACACCCAATTATCACGCTATTTCATCACATTTATATCCATAAAATTTTACGTGTTGTATTTCCTCCTCTTCGTTCTCTGATCAACATTTTTTTTTAATTTTTATTTCTAACTCAATCATTTTCTTTCAGATTTTTATTAAAAAATTGCATCATGGTCTGAAATATATAACCTATCTTAAAATTTAGATTCTATTTACATAAATTGGTTTACAGTGAACTAGCTTGCAATGACATTAATTTGTCCTTTCAGTTACGTGTGTTTGCATTTGATATTTTTAAAACATAAGCCAGTTTTTTGGATAACCATATTTAAATAATATTTTATTATCATTGAGTATTGTTGTTACTAAGGTGAAAAATTTTAAGAATATTAAAAATATAATGTATTAGAATGTCGCTAACTATAAATTATAATTTATACAATTTATCGAACACTTTTAGCAAGTTAAATGTTTTTCATTTATTAGGTTTTCAAAAACAGTAAAGCTTTTAAATAGAATTTTTTTTTTCTTTTTTGTGTTGTTATTTTTATTTGTCATATTCTATTTCATGAGTTAGAACATTCAAAAAAATCATAATGTTGTTAGAATAAGTCTTTGTTTTTTTTTGAATTATACAAACATCCATCATTATTTTATATCACTGTGTTTGCAGTTTTAGAGAAAAGCACTGTTCTTTGAGAAAGGCCTATAATGAAGAAAGACGGTTCAATAGCATCAAAGCTTTTTAGAATATATGAAATGTGTGTAGTATCTTTCCTATATAACTTAATGATATGATTACTTATAGTCAAATGTGCCTTAGTTTATACCAACTTGGCTGACTATAGATAATGTTAAAAACAAAATTTCTACAAGATTAGGTTTGTATATGAACCCATAAGTTTAACTTGCAATTTATGAATGGGAAGTTTCAGACAAGAGCTTTCTAATTCATGAATAGCAACTACAGGTTATGAGTTCTTATACAAATTTAATTTTGTAAAAATTTTGTTTTTAACAGTTCTGGTGATGGGAATGGGCTTAATGGAATGTTTTGAACTAGGTTAAGCTCAGCAGGCAAGTCTTAATTGGTTAACTCACATTTTGGCTTCTGGGAAGGTCAGGCATTTGTAGGAACTAGACTTAGGTTTGGTTTGCTGATGTGGGGCTTAGCATAAGTGACTGCACCTTGAACCAAGTATAGTCAGGTCAACAATAAATAAAACTTTATGATAGATCATTGAGTTCTATATGCTAGAATTGTATTTGTATTTGCATGTCTGTATGATCAACAGTTGGTATTGTCAATTAATTTTCATATTTGTCACACTTTATATTAAAGCTGACTAGTTTTTACTGAAAATAATTTTAATTTCTCAACTTCGTTGAGCAATATTTGTAATAACAATTACCTAAAACTTTCAAATTTTAATGGGGCATCAATACCTTTTGACTCCATATCTCAACTGAGGAGCAAGTAATAACATTTTACTAACTGACATTTGATCCAAGTGCAGTTTAAATGTAAATTTCCCCTATTAATATAAAAGGACCAAGTCAAATTCAAAATGCCATTCTTGACAGGTTCCTTGAGTTAAACTTAGATTAATAATTGCTAATGTAACATTTCAATGTTTCTTTCTCCAGCCCTTCTTAAACGTCTTGCATATTTGTTTTTTGCCTGGGCAACAAATTTCCACATACAATTACAGATATTATAGAAATAATCACCAATTCATTTACAAGAGTTGTAGTATTCCTGACATACAAATGGTAATATAACATTTATTACAACCTATAGCCAATATAATTTCAAAATTGAGAAATGGAGAAAGAAATTCTTTTTGTAAGAATATTATACCATATTTGAACATCACTGTCATGTTTAATTATTTAAATGAATGGAGTGAAAGATTTTTTTTTTCATACCAAGTAAGCACATCTCCAATCTCTCATCTTGAAGATATTTAAAAGGGGAGAAAAAATTCATGTTGGCAAATCATCTAAATTTTTATTTCCAGATAATATTTTTTTTTTCAAATTGGCCATTGCTCAACAGACACAGATTCAGTGCATAGAAACAAGGGGAGAAATAGTCACCTAAAGTGATTCAAGGAAATTCTACTGCATTTAATAATCATTTTGTTTTCTTTTGGAGGACATTCAATGTTGTTTACACTGAATTTTCAGATATTGTCTGCTTTATTTTTATTTAAGCCATGAAGACAGAAAATCAAACTTTTGGAACAGAATTTATACTTCTTGGCTTTTTCCAATATGGCCAAATGAACACTGTCCTCTTTGTTACCATTGTGGGCCTCTTCTCAGTGACTTTGATGGGGAATATCATACTGATCCACCTCATCCGATTGGACACTCCACTCCACACTCCCATGTACTTCCTCCTCAGTCAGCTCTCCTTCACTGACATGATGTACATCTCCACCACGGTACCCAAGATGGCAGCAAACTTCCTGTCAAATGGTAAGACCATTACTTTTTTAGGTTGTAAGATTCAAACCTTTGTGGTTTTGACCCTTGGTGGAACTGAAGCTCTTCTTCTTGGTTTCATGTCTTATGATAGATATGTAGCGATCTGTCACCCTTTACATTATCCTGTGCTCATGAGCAAGATGATCTGTTTGTCCATGGTCACATGTGCATGGGCCAGTAGTTCTATCAATGCTTTAATACATACACTGTATGTATTTCAACTTCCATTCTGTACATCTCGGATCATTAACCACTTTTTCTGTGAAGTTCCATCTCTATTGCCTTTGGTGTGTCAGGACACCTCCTAGTGTAAGTATACCGTCCTCTTTAGTGGCCTTATCATTCTGCTACTACCATTCATGGCCATTCTGGCTTCCTATGCCCGGGTGCTTATTGTGGTATACCAGATGAGCTCAGGTAAAGGGCAGACAAAAGCCATCTCCATGTGTTCCTCTCATCTGATTGTGGCAAACCTATTCTATGGGACTGCTCTCTCCACCTATACAAGACCACACACCTTGCATTACCCTGAGGAAGATAAAGTGGTGGTGGTATTTTACAGTATCATTACACCTCTTCTGAACCCATTTATCTACAGTCTGAGGAATAAGGAGGTCATGGGGACTAGAAAAGAGTTTTGGGAAAATAGACATTTGTACACAAAATATGACTTTAGGAACCCTTTATAGTTTGAGACTGAACAACATGATTTGATTAGCCTACTGTCTAGAGAGATGTAAGCTCAAAGAAATGTTTACAAAATAAATAATTAGACAAATGCCTTCATTTCTCCTCTCTTCAGAAATAACTAAATCATTACTATTGGAACTGGATTGATTTACAATGTATAAGCAAGAGAATGGTTGCCATTATCTACGCTGTTTATCTTCTAAAGCAGTAGATTTAGGACCCATAAACACAATACTCCTACGTCATAGCAAATATTTTTTCTTCTTTAATTTGCTGAAATAAAATGCATAGAAAATATAATTTATTGCAAAATGCATAATACCTAGATAATATATATGATGACCAAACTGTAGTATAGAGCAGATTTCATATATCCACTCATTCTTTCATTCATTGAACAAAAGTTTTAATGCTTTAACTTTGTATGTGACGCAATTATAGGCACTGGTGATACGGGGTTGAGCAATATAAAACTGAGATAAATGTCTGCTCTCTTAAAGTTTACATTTCATTGTGAGGAGAAAGACAATATATAAAATTAATGCATAAATTGTACAGTATATCAAAAAGTATTAATTGCCATGAAGAAAAACTAAGTGGAAAATTGGAATAGGGAAACTAAAAGATGTTTGCAATTATAAGTAAAATAGAGAAGGGAGAAACAAGAATGTGACAATTTGTCAGACTAAAAGGAGTTAAGGAAGAGAGTCAAGTGGACATCTGAGGAAAAGTGTTCTGGGAAAAGCAAAGAGCAAGTGAGAACTTCCGTGATGGGAACATGCCCTGCATAGTCACAAAAGATCAAGGAGTAAATTGATGAGACTTAGGCAATAGGTAGATATAATGGGGCCAGAACATGTAGTATAAATTAGATCAATATGAGGATTCTGGATTTTAACCTAAAATGCTGGGCAACCATTGCTGAGTTGTGAGTATAGAATTGATGTGAACACAAGGAGGCCATTGCAGTAGCCGAGTTGTGACAAAATACGGCCTTGGATCGAAGTGATATTAGTGGAGGAGCAAAAACTGGCCAGATTCAGGAGACTGGGAGAAAGCAGATATTTGAGTTTTGTGGACACATTGGAATATGAAACGCTTCAGAATTGGGCTAAGACTTGGACTAAATAATTGGAAGTATGGAGTTGTCATGATTACAGTTTGGGGGAAGCCACAGGTGGAGCGTTTTCATCATTCAGCATCTCTTGTGCTACTTTTACGTTGACCTCTTGGCCCCACAAACGCAGTCATTATTCTGACTTCTATCACCATTAAATAGAAGCTCTTATTTCTCATCACCATTGGGTAGAAACTTTGGCATCAGAAAAAAAAAAAGTTCTCTTTGATATCTGGCTTCTTTTAGTCAACATATTTAAAAGATTTAACCATATTTTTGTGTGTCTCTGTAACTCCATCGTTTATATTACAAAGCTACATTCCATTATATGGCTCCTGAGCAATTGTTTCCATTCTGATGCAGGAAATGTTTGGCTATCATGAATAAAACTGCCATAAAACTTCCTGTACAAATGCTTTTTGAGAACATATTAACTGAATTATCTTGTATATACATCAAAGATTGAAATCGCTTGGTCATATTTTAAGTACACATACAGCTATGAATGTGTTATTGCAATGTGGGTTTAATCATTTGTATTCCATTCAGCAATACAAGAGAAATTCTTAGAGTCTAAGATTGTTGATAATAAATAATGCAGTGACTTGCTAAACTACCTGGCACTAAATATAAAATTGGATATAAGCCATGACGATAAAATCCAACCAGTGCTAAAACAGTGCATGAATAATGGTATTGGAAGAAAGTATACATTTTCTGTGAAGTATTTAAGATAATCACTGACATGATTGTTTTTAATCCATTGTCAATAATTTTAATAATCATGGTTTGTAATTCACAATGTTCAGTTTTCCACAACAGCAACAACAAAATATTAGGCATGCAAATAAACAGGAGCACATGGCTCATTCACAGGAAAAAATAAATAAATTTGAAACAATCCCTGAGTCAACTCAGATACTGGAATTACTAGAGAAATAATATAAATAAACTGTATTAAATATGTTCAAGGTGCTAATGGATACCATGTACAAAGGACTAAAGGTAACCAGTGAAATAATGTCTTAACAAATAGAGACTGCCAGTAAGGAGATAGAAATTATAAAAAGATACCAGATAGAAATTAACAATAATCTTTCTCAAACTCTTCCAAAAAATAGAAGGCAACTCATTCTAGAATGACATTATCACCCTGATACCAAAGCAAAAAATAAATAAATAAATCACAATGTACCTTATGAATATGGAAGCAAATCTTCTATAAAATACTAACAAACCAAATTCAGCAGCAAATTGCAACAAAATACTAGCAAACCAAATAGGGCAGCATATTGGAAGGACTATACACCAGGACCCAGTGAAACTTATCCCACAAATGCAGGAGTGGTTAAACATAAATATCAATTAATTAAGAAAATGAACAAAAATGATTATATTAATTGATGCAGAAAAATCATTTGACACACTCCAGTACCCTTTCATAATAAAATCACCCAACAAACTAGAAATGTAAGGAAACTGCTTGTATCTGATTAAGGACAGTTATGAAATGCCCACGGCTCACATCACTCACATTGGTGAAAAACTGAAAGTTTTTCCTTAACATCAGGAACAAAACAAGGATGCTTGACTTCACAACTCTTATTCCATATTATTACATAAATACTAGCCAGAAAAGTTAGGGAAAAAAAAATAGGAAATGGCATTCAAATTTGAAAAGAAGTAAATTTGTTCCTATTCAAATGACATGATCTTATATACAGAATATCCTAAGAAATACTCTGGGCTCAAGCATAACAATGATTGTGAGGATGGCACAGGACAGAGCTGGTGTCCACAGGAGTCGCTATGAGTCAGAACAAACTTGGCATCACCTAACAACAACAGAGAATACACACGCTCACATACAAAAAACCAACAAAAACAAAAATAAACTATTAGATTTAATATACAAATCCAACAAAATTGTAGGATGTCAGGGGAACACACAAAAATCAGGTTTTGACTAGAGCTCTGGAGAACCAAACTTGATATCTCTGCTTATTTGTTCATTCATTCATTCATTTATCTCTCTCTGTTTATTTACTGATTACTCTCTTATACTTCAGATTTCTTCAATACCAAACTTTAGGTCTTTGAACCTTATCAGAGAGAGTGACTGTATGTACAGGGCTTATTTTAAGTAATTCTCCCTGTAGATAGTTTGTTCTAGTTTTGTTTCTTTTTCTCTTGAAACTCTAGTAGAACCATGTCACACTGGGATGGGGAAAGCTTTTAGAAGGATTTGTGTCCACATTTGAGCAAAGCAGTGGAGGAGATGCTTCCATCCTTGAATCTATCTTAATTAAAAAAAAAAAAAAATCCAAAAAGGCAGTAAAAACAGCATCATCATTAATAATCATCATTAAAGCTAATATTTATTGAGGGCTTACAGCATGCTGGACAACATTGTAAGTTGTTTGGCCCCTGAGAGATATCTCTCTTTTTATGCCACAGGAAGAGTTCTAGGTTTTCATGTTCTCATACCCATCCAAAGTAGCTGACAACTATCTGTATATAATACACTTAAATATTTTTCTCACACAATATCAAGTGATAATAATAATAAAACAATAACAACAAGCACCACTTAAAGGTATCAAACCTAACTTCAGAGGTAGATTTTCATTGAAACTTAAGAAACTTGAACTGCAGATCCTCTCACCTGTGCAGGCCTCTTCCACAGTCATATCAATTTTATATTTGTATTTTTGTTCTCTTGTTCTTAAAGAAAATGCCAGAAACTGTACAAGTTTCACAGTATTCAAAACTTACAAATGTCACTTCGACATTCTAGAAATCCTTCCACAAGTGACTGAATGTGAGGCAAATGTTGACTATTCATAGGACTCAATCATTCAGTAAAAATCTGAGATTAGGGTTCCTAAACACCTGTGTTTCATCCTAAAACTGATTCAGTGATTGTTGGCCCCTGGAGTTTTCTCTGGAAGGTGATTTAGAGAATAATGAGACAAAATATTTCAAATTAAGGAACAATTATTATAATTTATGAATTATAAAATAACATATATATCATAATTGGAGAAAAATGAAGATAAGATCTTACGACGTGACTTACATCCCTATCTGTACATGATAGAATAAACCTGTGTATTTTTTTCCCAAAATCTAACCCACATCGAGTTTCTTCTTAAGTTATTGCACTTTTCTTTTCCCATTCTTGAGCACAGCAGCTATTTCATGTCATCCCACAGAATCAGGTAAGGGAATTGACTGGTTAAAATTTCAACTCACTTCAATTTTTACAGATTAAGTACATCTCATCGAAATAGAACAACATTATTGAGCACCATGCCAAACTCTAAATTCTACTCTACACGTGGGCACTTTAACCCTTAGGGGTTACAGCATCTGTATTTGATCTGTGGACTTTCAGAAATCGGAGTCCCTTACTTCCATGGCCAAGCCAACCTTCCTATTTTGGGAATAAAATTATTGCAAAATTTAGCACATTAATAATATCCTCAGTATTTCATGCATATTTTGTACAGAAAAAAAAATCAAACTATACATTAGCTGATTACTATGTGGAGTCAAAATCTACGTACATATTTTAAAGGTAAAATAGTTAACTTTAAAAAAAATTTTTAAAGCAATCAGCTAATATCAATTATTTGATTTTTTTTTTCACTTGAACAAATATATTTTGAGGCTTGACCCTTTGTTCATTTCTCTCCCTCCCCCCAGGAATGCAGACACCAGGACTAATAAAATATCACTTGTAATTTGTACAATGTGCTTAATCGTGGACTAGAGGTCTAGTTTTCCCAGAAGGTCTCTGAGAAACAAAATATGAATTCCACCCTGATCAGGCAGTCAGCCTGTGTCCACCGAGAGGTTTAAAGTCTTATATAAGGACGAGAAAATGAGTTTGAACATTTGATTCTTTTTTCTACTAAATTTTTTCATGGTAAATGATTGAAGACTTATTTGCTAAGGCAAAAAAAAAAAAAAAAGCAATCCTGCAAGCTCATAGAACGGTAACACTTCCTAAAATGTGTTTCAAATTAGAGATTTCACAGCTTTGGATTTCTTTGTGAATTTATTTTTCTGTCATCCTGTAGAAGTGTCAAGTAGCTTGATTTTCCTAATACATGCAGCTTTGTCTGTGACTTTTTAATATATATGACAAACAAATAATATAATTTAACTTAAAATTTTTTGAAAGACAGACTTGCTGTGCCTCTCTAATGCTGTGCCCAAGTGGGGTGACAGGAAAATCTTTTATGTAATTTTGCAGATCCATTTCCCAACTCCCTGTTTAATGATTTATTTTTAAAAAAAAAAAAGTCTTCTAGGAGAATGAAACAGATCTCTCTATATGAAAGATGATATATCTCAATTAAAATAAAATTTTAAACTATTTTTTATATATGTAAAATAATCTAAATGTCTAACTGGAAGCCCTGGTGGCGTAGTGGTTAAGTGCTACAGCTGCTAACCAAGAGGTCGGCAATTCAAATCTGCCAGGCGCTCCTTGGAAACTGTATGGGACAGTTCTGCTCTGTCCGATCGGGTCGCTATGAGTCGGAATCAACTCGATGGCAGTGGGTTTCTAATGAAAAAGAATATGGTTTTCAACACGGTGGCTGATTTTTCAGTTTTAAAAACATGGCCTGCTAGAGTTAAAGCAGTCTTGTTCATAATAACAACCATTCAGATTTCAAATAACTCTTTTGGGCCATTTATTACTCTGAATTTAACCTAAAATATTATAATACCTTGAATACTTTGCTACAATTCGTGTCAAAAAGATCAATATACAACTAATCTCAGGGACACTATTTAAAGGAATGTGTTTTATTTGAAAAATTATGTAGAGTGAATAGTATTTTTCTTGCATGCCCATTTCCTTTGATTTGGGCAATTTCTGGGCTGGCTAGATTATCCACATTACATTTGGATGATCTCTGCAAAAATTGAATATCCAGGTATGTTATCTGAGATTAATTTGGCCATATATTGATTTTAAATTTTCTTAGGACAGCAATCACAAAAGAGCAAGGTAAGAGACGTGTCTTTGTAAAGCGAGAAAAGGGTAGGGTTTAAAGGTCCAGTGCAACCCCTACTGGGCAGCATGGCCCTGGAGGCATCACTAGTAGTCTTGATTGGGGTAGAAAAAAATGTTTCTTTCTTATTTTTGCCTTGCCACTTTGTATTATGCTCAAGGCATAGTCATATTCAACAATATTATTGGAATGGTGAAAGGTTGTAAACTATTTCAAGCGATAGAAATTCATGGTGAGAATCTTTGCAGTTGAATTAAAATACTTTGTAAATTGTTTTATTTCAAGTGAAATATATATGCATACATGCATGTGCATTTATATTTCTATATATAATGTGTAGCTGTGTAGTTTTCATAACTGATTTTGAATACATGCACATTATCTCACCAAGCTAATATTTTTCAGTTCCCTTATCTGTTTTTATCGTGTACTCATCATTCCAAATTGCTTCTGTAAAATATATTAAGTTTACTATGCTTCTACAAATTTTTTATACAATGAAAATTCCTAACGTGATATTGTTAGTTCAAAAAAAAAAGTATGCCTTAGTTTATACGAACTTGGCTGACTATAGATAATGTAAAAAATAAAATTTCTACTAGATTAAATTTGCGTATGAACTTATAAGCTTTATTTGCAATTCATGAATAGGAAGTTTCAGACAATAGCTTCCCAATTCATGAATAGCAGATATAGTCTATGAGCTCATATACAAATTAATCTTGTAGAAGTTTCATTTTCAACAGATTTCTGGTGATGGAGAAGGGATTAATGGGACATTCTGAACTAGGTTAAGCCCAGCAGGCAAGTCCTAACTGGTTAGTTTACATTTCGGCTTCTGAGAAGGACAGGCATTTACTGAACGAAGACTTACATTTTGGTTTGCTCATGTGACTGCATCTTGGACCAAGTATAGTCAAGTTAATGGTAAATATAACTGATGATGAGTCATTGAATTTTATATGCCAGAATTGTATTAGTACTTGCATGTGTATAATCAACAATTGTTATTGTCAGTTAATTTTGTGCTTTGCTGCTAACCAAAGGGTTGGCAGTTCGAGTCTACCAGCCACTCCTTGGAAACCCTATGGGGCAATTCTACTCTGTCCTATAGGGTCTCTGTGAATCGGAATCAACTCAACAACAAGGGGTTTTATATTAAAGTTGGCTAGTTTTTAATTGAAAATATTTTCTATTTCTTAACGTTGTTCTGCAATAAGAATTATCCAAAACTTCTGAATTTTAAAAAAGCCATCAGTAGTCTTTTGATTTCATATCCTGATTGAGCAGCAAGTGATAAACTTTTACTAATTGCCACTTCTTCCAAGTGCAGTTTAAATGTAAATTTCCCCAATTAATATAACAGGACTAAGTAAAATTAAAAATGCCATTCTTGACATGCTTCTTGAGTTAAATTTAGATGAATAATTGTTAACTTCTATTTTAATGATTCATTCTCCAACCATCCCTTAGGTCTGGCAGATAGATAGATAGATAGATAGACAGACAGACAGACAGACAGACAGACAGACAGACAGACAGATAGATAGATAGATAGATAGATGATAGATGATAGATAGATAGATAGATAGGTAGGTAGATGATAGATAGGTAGGTAGATGATAGATAGATAGGTAGATGATAGGTAGGTAGGTAGGTAGGTAGGTAGGTAGATCGATCGATCTTTTTTTTTTTGGAGGGCTTTGTCAATGAATTCCCATTTACACTTACAGATGTTATCTATATAACCACCAATTCATTTAGAAGAGCTAAAATATTCCTGACCCACAAATGTTAATATAATTTAAAAACATAGAGAGATAGTATTACAATGTATAAAGTGTAGCCAATACAAATTCAAAATTGAAAAAATGGGGTCAAGAAATTTTTTTTAAAGAATATTATACCATGTTTAACCAGCAGTGCAATTCTAAACTATATATATGAAGGAATTGAGTGAAAGATTTTTTCACAACACGTGAACATGTCTCTAGTCTATCATCATGAAGATATTTACAAGGGGAGTAATAACTCATGATGGCAAATCTTCTAAATGTTTTATCCCCATATTATATTTTTATTCTGTGATCAATTTTAAAGAAACGTTATTTTTATTTTATTTTTTCAAAATGCCCATTGCTCAATAGACACAGATTCAGTGCATAAAAACCCAAAACCAAACCCATTGCTGTTGAATTGATTCTGACCTATAGCACAGAGAAAAACTGCCCCATAGAGTTTCCAAGGAGTGCCTGGTGGATTCAAACTGCTGACCTTTTGGTTAGCAGTCGTTGCACTTAACTACTACACTACCAGGGTTTCCTGTATAAAAACAGGGAGAGACAGTCACCTAAGCTGATTAAAGGGAATTCTACTGCATTTAATAATCATTTTGTTTTCTCTCAAAGGTCAGTGTTGTTACATGGAATTTTCAGATATGGTCTGCTTTGTTTTGATTTAAGCCATGAAGACAGAAAATCAAACTTCTGGAGCAGAGTTTATACTTCTGGCCTTTTCAATATGGCAAAATGAACAAGATACTCTTCGTTGCCATTACTGTCATCTTCTCATGGCTTTGATGGGAAATATCATACTGATCCACCTCATGCGATTGGACACTCCTGCTCACACTCCCATGTACTTCCTCCTCAGTCAGCTCTCCTTCATTGACATGATGTACATCTCCACCACGGTACCCAAGATGGCAGCAAACTTCCTGTCAAACAGTAAGACCATTACTTTTTTAGGTTGTGAGATTCATACCTTCTGTTTTTGACTCTCGGTGGAACTGAAGCTCTTCTTCTTGGTTTCATGTCTTATGATAGATACGTAGCGATCTGTCACCCTTACATTATCCTGTGCTCATGAGCAAGACGATCTGTTTGTCCATGGTCACATGTGCATGGGCCAGTAGTTCTATCAATGCTTTAATACATACACTGTATGTATTTCATCTTCCATTCTGCAGATCTCGGATCGTTAATCACTTTTTCTGTGAAGTTCCATCTCTATTGCCTTTGGTGTGTCAGGACACCTCCCAGTATGAGTATACTGTCCTCTTTAGTGGCCTTATCATTCTGCTACTACCATTCATGGCCATTCTGGCTTCCTATGCCCGAAGTGCTTATTGTGGTGTACCAGATGAGCTCAGGTAAAGGGCAGACAAAAGCCATCTCCATGTGTTCCTCTACATCTGATTGTGGCAAGCCTATTCTATGGGACTACTCTCTCCACCTATACAACCCACATTCCTTGCAATACCCTGAGGAAGATAAAGTGGTGGCGGTGTTTTACAGTATCATTACACCTCTTCTGAACCCATTTATCTACAGTGTGAGGAATAAGGAGGTCATGGGGGCCATGAGAAGAGTGCTGGGAAAATGGATATTTGTACAGAAAATATGACTTTAAGAACCTTTATAGTTTGAGACTGACCAACATGATTGATTAGCCTACTGTCTAGAGATATGTAAGCTAAAGAAATGTTTACAAAATAAATAAATGTAACAAAGCCTTGGTTTCTCCACTTTTCAGAAATAACTAAAGCATTGTTATTGGAACTCGGTGGATTTGCTGTGTAAAAGCAAAAGAATGGTTGCCATTATCAACTTTATCTTCTAAAGCAATAGATTTAATCCCTGTCAACACAATGCTCCCATGTCATAACAAATTTTAGTACCTTTTTAATATTCTGAAATAAAATGCACATGAAATATAATTTACCATATAATACATAATATCAGGAAAATACATATGATGACCAACTATAATATAGAGCAAAACGCATACAACCATTTATTTATTCATTCATTGAACAAGGGCTTTAATGCTTTAACTCTGTATGTTTTTTACCAAAAGTATTAATCACCATGAAGAAGAACTAAGTGGAAAATTGGAATCGGGAAAACAAAGGATATTTGCAATGTTAAGTCAAACAGAGAAGGAGAACCAAGAATGCAACATTTGTCAAAAACTAAAAGGAGTTGAGGACAAGAGACAAGTGGATATCTGTGGATGAATGTTCTGGGAAGAGCAAAGAACAAGTGAGAATTCCCTGAGGTGGGGACATGCCCAGCATAGTCCACAAAAGATCAAGGAGTAAATTGGTGAGACACAGAAAATAAGTATATGTTTTGGAGCCGGGTCTTACAGTGTAATTAGATCGATGTGAGGATTGTGGCTTTGAACCTAAAACAATGGGCTACCTTTGCAGAGTTGTGGTAGAGAATTGATGGGGCAGAAGAAAGCCATTGCAGTAGTCAGCTGTGACAAGATATTACCTTGGACCAAGTGATATTAGTGGAGAGGCAAAGACTGGGCAGATTCAGGAGGACTGGGAGAAAGCAGACATTTGAGTTTTGTGGACACATGGGATGGGAAATACTATGAAATAAGAAGCTTTCAGAATTGGGCTAAAACTTGAAATTAACAACGGAAGTGTGGAACTGTCATCATTACAGCTTGAGGAAAACCACAGGTGGAGCATTTCATCATTCGTCATCTCTTATGCTACTTTCATGTTAATGCCTTAGGCCCACAATTACAATCATTATTCTGGCTTCTATTGCCATTAAATAGAAGCTCTTATTTCTCATCACCATTGAGTTGAAACTTTTAAATCAGAAAATAAGTTCTCTTTGATGTCTGGCTTCTTTTCCTAAACATGTTTAAAAGGTTCAACCATATTTTTGTGTGTCTCCATCATTTTTATTACAAAGCTGAATTCCATCATATGGCTTAGAATAATTATTTCCATTCTGATGTCAGAAATGTTTGACTATAATGAATAAAACTACCATAAAGCTTCCTGTACAAGTGTTTTTTGAGAACACGTGAACTCAATTCTCTTGTACATATACCTAAATTGAAATTGCATAGTCATAAATTAGGCACATGTTAGCTCTAATTAAAAAAAAAAAAATTTTTTTTTTTTAGCGTTATCCAAAGTGGATTTAATCATTTATTTTCCAATCAGTAATATATGAAAACTTCTTAGAGTCTGAGTGTTGATAATAAATAATGCAGTGGGTTGCTAAACTACTTGCTGCTAAATATAAAGTGGAATATAAACCATGAGAGCAAAATACAACCAGTGTGCCATCAGTGCATGAACAATGGTATGGAAGAAAGTGTATATTTCTGTGAAATATTTTAGAGATTCACTGACAAGATTTTTTTGGATCCATTGTCAATAATTTTAATAATAATTATATGTAATGGCCTTTAGGAACACTCATTTCTGGTTCAAGACAAAATGTGTTTATTGGTCTATGAATGCCTTACTTCGGTCAGTTTGTTTGTAATATAATGTATACCTGTAAGTTCAACACCCAACCCAACAACTAAAAGAGTAAATTTATCTTTAGTGCTCCTCCAACTCTTGGCGACCCCATGTGTGTCAGAGTAGAACTGTTCTTGGTAGGGTTTTCAACGGCTTATTTTTCTAATGTGGATCACCAATCCGTTCTCCTGAGGTGCCTCTGGGTAGACTCGAACCACCAAGCTTTCAGTTAGCAGTGACTATGTTAACTGTTCGCACCATCCAGGGACTCTTCATATCCTCCTATACCTCTGGGTAGACTCGAACCACCAAGGTTTCAGTTAGCAGTGACTATGTTAACTGTTCGCACCATCTAGGGACTCCTCATATCCTCCTATACCTCCACCATCATTCTGAATTTTTGTTTTTTTAATTCTCTTGCTATAATTATAATATAGAATTCATAGGGTATTAGAAAATATTTTTAGATGCTGTAGAACTTAATAAAGGGGCCTTAAGTTGCAGATAATCTTTTTGAAAATTGTTTTTTCGGTTGACATTACTAACGCTCCAGGTTGAATGAAATGACAGCCCATTCTATTTTATTATTGAATGGCATTCTATTTTAAGACTATACTACACATTTATCCATTTTTTGTTGTTGGTGTTGTTGCTGATAGATGCTTGTTTTATTTCTAGTTGTCTACTATTATATACAATGCACTTATAAACATTGCTGCATTTGTCTCCTGTTTCCCATAAACAAGAGTTTGTATTTTGTATATATCTACGAATGGAATTGGTGGTGAAATTACTTAAGTGTGTAAACCATTTGTGTTTTACATAAAGTTTGAAATTCTAATTCATACTTACTATCAAAAATGAAAATAATAAATCCATATTTTAATAAATGTACATTCAAATTTAATGAATTTTAACATATTTAAATATTTTTCACACAGATTGCATGAAAGTTCACATCTGCAGACCACATCAGTCAGTGAAGTATATGGTTGCATGTCCAGTTGCTAGCTTCAAGTTTCAGGTAATCTCCACCCCAGCTTCTTGATCTTGGCCTTAGAGTTTTATACATCCTTGATCTTTTATTATTGTAATTAATTTTTGTAGTATTTTTGACCATTTTCATGCTTTTGAGTTCCAATAGAGCCTAAATCTGACTAAATACGATGCCTAAACTTCAATAGCTATAGCTAACAAACTTTTTTTAAGTAAATAGCAATTTGAAGGATGATTTGTGTAAGTTATACAGAATAAAGAAATCCATATACAGTACATTCACAACTAATCAGATAGATTATCGCAAATTGAACAAACCTATATGAAAATAGTAACATATTATTAGCACTTGAGAAGATTCCTCATGCCTCCCCCTAGCTGCTACCCATACTTACTTGTAATGAAACAATTATATTTAAGTGCATTATCCATGAATTATACTGAACAATGAAAAAATAAATCATTTCAATTATTACATAAATTCAATATAATCCCCATTAGAATCCCATCAGTGTGTGCATGTGTGTGTGTTTAATTTACAAGTTGGCTATAGAATTTATATAAAATGATGTAAAAAACAGTAATAGCTCAAAGGGAATTTTAAAAATAATAAAATGAGATGCATCATCCTATGTGATATCAAAAATTTGTATTGATATAATTATAGACCAATGGAAGAGAATACATAATTCAGATGCACACATATGTGTACAATGATGAGTCACATATGTCAGGTGCTTGTATGGGGAGTGATAAAAGGATACACATTTCAGTGAAAGTTGTTGGATCAATTGTATATCCGTGTATATTTTTAAAAAATGAGATGTGGATAATGTCAGTGAAAATGACCAAGTTGATAGCCTCAGATAGCTTCTGTGGAGGGCCTGTTCCTGCACAGAAACAACGAAAGAGCAAAAAGTGTTAGAATCAACTTTTTTAGAAATTTAGAAAGTTTTAAAATATTTACAGCAACCAAGCAAATACTGAAATAAGAGAAAACCAGAAAACCAAACCCACTCCCGTCAAGTCGATTGCGACTCATAGCGACCCTATAGGACAGAGTAGAGCTGCACTATAGAGTTTCCGAGGAGTGTCTGGTGGATTCGAACTGCTGACCTCTTGGTTAGCAGCCATAGCACTTAACCACTATGCCACCAGTGTTTCTGAAATAAGAGAAAGGCCACTTAAAAACATCAGGAGAGGGGATGTTACAGAAAACGGTGTGTTAAGAAGGTATAGGATTCGTTCCCTCCACTGAAGCAATGAAAAAAACCAAAAACCAAACCCAATGCCATCGAGTCGACTCCCACTCATAGCGACCCTATAGAACAGAGTAGAACTGCCCCATAGAGTTTCCAAGGAGCGTCTGGAGGCTTCGAACTGCCGACCCTTTGGTTAGCAGCCGTAGCACTTAACCACTAGGCCACCAGGGTTTCCCTGAAGCAATGAATAAGTGAGAAAAAAACCTGACAGAATAAACATTAAGTGCTTCATGAGAAAAGATGCTGTTGAATTTTGATGAAAAATGGTGGCATTTTTGTTTATTCACCTACTATCCCCCATTCTCCACTTGGCAGCTGCCATGAAGACAGCAGCCCACATTCCTGGTGTGACTTGCTGGTGCCAGGGTGTGGACAAGACAGATATTTTTTCTAAAAATGTTGTTGTTGTTTATTTTGACCAATCTGGTAGTTCCAGAGATACTTGCTCTGAGATAGGCCTTGGCTTTACTCCTCTCAGACATGAGTGGCTACCAGGTGGTATCTGTCTGTCAAAAGCCTTAAAGACATATAATGCCATAACCAGCTGAGGTAAGGAATGGAGAACAGGGAAAGAAGCAGACAAACCTGATAGCCTGGAAAAGAAGAGGCTGACGAGGCAGATGCATGGGAGAATAAACTGTAGAGATACTGAATGTACTGAAGGATCAGAGATCCAATGTACATACCCAGGTTGAATGCATGCTCAAACAAGACCTGAGAGGACCCTAGGTTTGAGCCTCTGGTAGATCTTTGGGCTCTGCACAAACGGAGGTGTAGACTAAGGCCCAACTGTAGGTGGCCTGGCTAAGCATTGAAAGAGTACCTAATTCAGAGTCAATCTTCAATGACCAGGAAAGGGTTTTTAGTTTTCTTTTTCTTCTCTTTTTGACTCCAAAAAAGGTCTCTATCAGGTCACTGGTTGACCACTAAAATAACTGAAGATAGACTTCAGTGACCACACATGGCAAAGAAAACAGTCTATGAAAAATAATAAATATATACAAACAAATAAATAGTTTGGAAATGTCACTAAACAGATGACTGCAGCCCTCAACAATATCAGCAAGCACTAGGTAGGCTGGAGAATCTGCTTTTCAGAGTTAACACATAAAATTCACAAAGCCCAGTGTTTGGTAAAAATACTAGGCATGCCAAGAAACAGGAAGTACAACCAATTCACAGGAAAAAAAAAAAAAATCGGTGAAAGCAGTCCCTGAAGAACCAATGACATAGAATTGCTAGGCAAATCGTTTAAATCTACTGTGTTAAACGTGGTCAAAGACCTAAAGGAAAACAGGAGAATGTCTCAACGAATAGAGAATATCAATAATGACAAAGAAATTATAAAGAAGGCATCAAATAGAAATTAACATCAATGTTTCTCAAACTTTTCCAAAAACTAAAAGGAAGGAATAATTTGTAACTCAATCCATGATGCTATCAGCATCCTGATATTTAGCCAGACAAAGCCATCAGAAAAAAATATTGCATAGAAATATCTATGGAAATCCTCAACAAAATAGTAAAACTCCAATCCAGCAGCATATTAAAAGGACCATATGCCATAACCCTGTGTGCTTTGTCCCACAAGTGCAGCATATATAAAAGTCAATCAGTGTAATGCAACACATTAATAGAATGTAGGGAGAGGGGGATGATCTATCAACTGATGCAGAAAAAACGTTTAACAAAAAAACACTCAAAAATCAGGAATAAAAGCGAACTTCCTATTGTGTGAGAGTCAAAAATGGCCTCTGTGTATTAGCCCCAAGTTATTTATTTCTTCAAGTAAGCTGAGGCGTATTATATGGAAAAAAAAAAAAGGAAACTGGCATGAAACTCAAACTTGTACATGTCCAACTGATTTAAAAATAGCCCAAATAAGCAGATTTTTAGCCACTTAGGACCTGCCTGTTTTACATACCCTGCAAAACTGGACTCAACTTCTGCTAGTCCTAAAAAAAAAAAAAAAAAAAAAGATAAATTCGTGTAGTTATAAAGACCCTAAGATTCTGCTGCTTTTAGAGCTCTCTGACCCAGAGACTTATCGCCTGGCTGCAGGAGGATATCGCTTCTCACCCCTGGGAGCTTTCTTGCTCTCTTCTCCTTCTGATGCTACCTGTGACTCTAGCCTCTGGAAGACCTTCTGCTACAGGGACCACCCCCTTGCATGTGACTTTCAATGTGTTGGCCCCATTAAATAGCTTGTTGTGCAATACTGTCATATAGTTCTGAATTTCCTTCACCTCAGTACACTTCCTTAAAATGATAAAGGACAGTTGTGAAAAGCCAACAATTAACATTACACTCAATGGTGAAAGACTGAAAGATTTTGCCATAAAATCAGGAACACGGCAAGGATATCTCATTTCCCTACTTCTATTCAACACTGTGGTCTTTTTGTTCGCCTCTGTGAATGTGAAAACTGGACAATGAAAAAAGAAGGCAGGAGAAGTACTGATGCGTGGAAGTGTGGTGTTGGTGAAGAATATTGAATGTACCATGGATTAACAAAAGAACAAAAAAATCAGTCTTACAATAAAACAATGAAATGTTCCTTAGGAATGAGGATGGCAAGACTTCATCTTACTTACTTTGGACACATTATCTGCAAAGACCGATCACTAGGAAAAGAAGTCCTGTGAGGTGAAGTAGAAGATCACAAAAATAAAGGAAACCCTCAAAAAGATGGATTGACGCAATAACCACAGCAATGGACTCAAACATACCAACAATCATTAGGATGGCATGGGACCAGGGAAAATTTCTTTCTCTTATATATTAGGTTACTTTGAGTGAAGCCAACAAAATAGCAACTGCTCTCAACAACAACATTCAGCGCAAGACATCAACAACAACATAGCTACAGCTTATCTTCATATAAAACAAAAACACCACCAGTTGCAGTAGAATCAAACGCAACTCACAGTGACCCGTTGGGTGTCGGAGTAGAACCGGGCTCCGTCAGTAGGCTGCACTGTGTGTCTGTACCATAATTTGTTTCCCATTCGTCTGTTGGTGAGCATTTAGGTTGTTTACATCTTTGTGCTGTTGTGAATAGTGCTCCAATGGACATGGTATGCATATGTCTATTCCTGCGACTGCTCTTACTTCTCTTGGGTATATTCCTGAGTGGGATTGCTGGATCTTATGGAATTTCTACTTCTAGCTTTTTAAGGAAGTACCAGATTGTTTTCCAAAGTGATTGTATCATTTTACATTCTCACCAGCAGTGCATGAGAGTCCAATCTCTCCACAACCTCTCCAACATTTTTATTTGGTGTTTTATGGATTAACCAAACCCATCGCCATCAAGTCATTTCTGACTCATAGAGACCCTATAGGACAGAGTAGAAATGCCTTGTGGAGTTTCCAAGGAGCGCCTGGTGGATTCCAACTGCCGACCTTTTGGTTAACAGCATTTAACCACTACACCACTAGGGTTTCCTTTTTTTGGATTAGTGCCAGTGTTATTGGGGTGATAAGGCATCTCTTTGTAGTTTTAATTTGCATTTCTCTGGTGGCTAATGATCATGAGCATTTCCTCCTGTGTACATTAGCCACCTGAATATCTTTTTTGGTGCAGTGTCTGTTCATATACTTTGCCGATTTTTAATTTTTTTTTATTTGTCTTTTTGTAGTTGAGGTGTTGCTGTACTTTGTAGATTTTAATGATTAGACCCTTACCAGATATGTCATAGTTAAAAATTTCTTCCCAATCTGTAGGTTCTGTTTTTACTCTTTTGATGAGCATAACTGATTTTTAGCAGACCCCAGTTATCTAGTTTCTCTTCTGATGTTTCTGCATTGTTAGTTATGGTTTGTATTCTGTTTATGTCGTGTATCAGGCCTCCTAGCATTGTCCCTATTTTTTCTTCCATGATCTTTATCATTTTAGGTTTTATATTTAGGTCTTTGATCATTTTGAGTTAGTTTCTGTGCATGATGTGTGGTATGGGTCCTGTTTCATTTTTTTGCAGACAGATATCCAGTTATGCCAGCACCACTTGTTAAAAAGACTGTCTTTTCCCCCATTTAATGGACTTTGGGCCTTTGTCAACTATCAGCTGCTCATAGGTGCATGGATTTACGTCTGGGTTCTCAATTTTGTTATATTGATCTATGTGTCTGTTGTACCAGTACCAGGCTGTTTTGACTCTCATGGTGGTATAACAGGTTCTAACATCAGGTAGTGTGAGGCCTCCCACTTTGTTCTTCTTCTTCATTAATTCTTTACTTATTTGGGGCTTCTTCCTTTTCCATATGAAGTTTGTGATTTGTTTCTCCAACATGCTAAAAGTTGTCATTAGAACTTGGATTGAGATTGCATTGTATCTGTAGATCACTTTGGGAAGAATTGACATTTTCATAATGTTGAGTCTTCCTGTCTATCAGCATGGTATGTTTTTCCACTTATGTCAGTCTCTTTTGATTTCTTGTAATAGTGTCTTGTAGTTTTCTTTGTGTAGGTTTTTTACATCTCTGTTTAAATTTATTCCTAAATACTTTATCTTCTTGGGGGCTATTATAATGGTATTGATTTGGCGATTTCCTCTTGGAAGTTCTCTCTTTTGGTGCAGAGGAATCTGACTGCCTTATGTATGTTTATCTTATATCCTGATATTTTGCAAAATCTTCTATTAGTTGTAGTAGTTTTCTTGTGTATTTTGGGGGGTTTTCCATGTATAAGACCATATCATCTGCAAATAGGGATACTTTTACTTCTTCCTTACCAATTTGGATGCACTTTATTTCTTTTTCTTGCCTTATTGATCTGGCTAGGGCCTCCAGTACAATGTTGAATATGAGTGGTAATAAAGGGTATCCATGTCTGGTTCCCCTTCTCAAGGGGAATGCTTTAAGACTCTCCATTTAGTATGATGTTGGTTGTTGGCTTTGTATAAATGGCCTTTATTATGTTCAGGAATTTTCCTTCTATTCCTATTTTGCTGAGAGTTTTTATCAAGAATGGGTTTTGGACTTTTTAAAATATCTTTTCTGCATCAACTGATAAGATCATGCAGTTCTTGTCTTTTGTTTTATTTATGTGATGGATTACATTGATTGTTTTTCTAATGTTGAACCATCCCTGCATACCTGGTATGAATCTCACTTGGTCATGGTGAATTAATTTTTTGATATATTGTTGAATTCTATTGGCTAGAATTTTGTTGAGGATTTTTGGGTCTATATTCATGAGGGATATTGGTCTGTAATTTTCTTTTTTTGTGGATCTTTACCTGACTTTTGTATCATAGTTACGCTGGCTATACAGAATGAGTTTGTGAGTATTCCATCCTTTTCTATGCCTGAAATGCCTTTAGTAGTAATGGTGTTAACTCTTCCCTGAAAGTTTGATAGAATTCTCCAGTGAAGCCGTCTGGGCCAGGGCTTTTTTGGTTGTTGTTGGTTTTTATTTTTTTAGTGATCTCTTCAATCTCTTCTTTTGTTGTGGGTTTATTTAATTTTTCTACCTCAATTTGTGTTAGTTTAGGTAAGTAGTGTGTTCCTAGAAATTTGTCCATTTCTTCTAGATTTTCAAATTTGTTAGAGTACATTTTTTCATAGTATTCTGTTATGATCCTTTTTATTTCCATTGTGTCTGTTGTGATATCACCCATTCCATTTCTTATTTAGGTTATTTGCTTCCTTTCCTGTTTTTTCTTTTGTCAATTTGACCAATGGTTTATTGATTCTGTTGATCTTTTCAAGGAACCATCTTTTAGTATTGTCTACTCTTTCAATTGTTTTCCTATTCTCTATCTCATTCATTTCTGCTCTAACCTTTATTATTTCCTTTCTTCTGGTGCCTGAGGGCTACTTTTGTTTCTCTCTATTTGTTCAAGTTGTAGGGTTAATGTTTTGATTTTGGCACTTTCTTCTTTTTGAATGTATGCATTTATTCTTATAAATTGACCTCTAAGCACTGCTTTTGCTGTTTTCCAAAGGTTCTGGTAAGACATGTTTTCATTCTCATTTAATTCTATGAATTTATTTTTTCCGTCCTTGATTTCTTCTATAATCCAGGAGTTTTTAAGCAAGGTGTTGTTCAGTTTCCATGTATTTAATTTTTTTTCCTTGCTGTTTCTGTTATTGATTTCTAATTTTATGTCATTATAATCAGAAAAGATGCTGTGTAAAATTTCAGTGTTTTGAATTCTGTTAAGGTTTGCTTTGCAGCCCCATATGCAGTTTATTCTGAAGAATGTTCCGTGTGAGTTGGAAAAGAATGTATACTTGGCTGCTGCTGGATAGATTTCTGTATATGTCTATGATCTTCTGTACCTTTATTTTCTTTCTACATGTTCTGTTCTTCATTGAAAGTGGTGTGTTGAAGTCTACTATTATGATGGATTATCTATTTCTCTTTCCAATACTCTTAGGGTTCGTTTTGCATGGCTTGGAGCCCTCTCATTAGGTGCTTATGTATTTATTATAGTTATGTCCTCCTGGTGTACTGACCTTTAAACGTTAAACTGTGTCCTTTCTTATCCTTTGTGGTGAATTTTGCTTTAAATCTGTTTTGTCAGAGATTAATATTGTCTCTCCTGCTCTTTTTTTTGCGGTTGTTTACTTGATTTTTTTTTTCCATTGTTTTAGTTTGTTTGTGTCTTTGAGTCTAAGTCGTGTCTGTTATAGGCAGCATATAGACAGATTGCGTTTTTTTAATCAATTTTGCCACTGTTCATCTCTTTATTAGCGCATTTAGTCCATTTACGTTCAGTGTAATTATTGATTGGTACGAGTTTAGTGCTGTCATTTTGTTGTTGTTGCTTGTTTTTGTTTTTGTCTTTTTGGTGGTGCTCGCAGTTTCTTTGTTCCACTTAATTTTCTGTGCTGTTGAGTGGTTTTTCTTATGTATTCTCTTTTCATGTTTTTTCATTATTGTTTATTTTGTTTTTGCTAAGTCCTCATGTTTTTCTTATTTTGATGGGTAGGTTTGTTAGCTTCCTTTGTGGTTACCTTAAAATTTACCTTTATTTTTCTAAATTTAAACCAACATTTTATTTCTTAATATTGCCTTTAACTTCCTCTCCATATGTTCTGGTGTGGCACAGGTGTCCAGGTTTTCAGTCACCAAATGTGTGGTGCAGACTCTCACCTACACTCCCAGACTGTCAGGGCTGCATATTGGTGTTTGAAGCAGGAGCAGGTATCGGCTGCTGTAGGGGGTATGTGTGGAACAAGGCAGGGGGCTGATGGCTGCCCCTGGATGCCTTGGTGAGGGTGTGTTCCTTTTTCCCTAGAGCATGTAGTGAGGGGTATTGCAGCTGGTCCTTGGGCACACAGTCCTGTTGACCATAGGGAATGGGAGACACCGCTTATTCTCAGACCCCTATTACACGAGTGGCTAGACGGAGTGAGGAAACCCTGGTGGTGTAATGGTTAAGTGCTACAGCTGCTAACCAAAGGGTCAGCATTTCGAATCCACCAGGCACTCCTTGGAAACTTTATGGGGCAGTTCTAATCTGTCCTATAGGGTCACTATGAGTCGGAATCAACTCGACGGCACTGGGTTTGGTTTTTTGTTTTTTTTGTTTTTTGGTTTAGATGAAGTGAATGTTACCACCAGCCCTCAGGCCTCTGGGATAGGTGGCTGAGGGTCTGTGCTTAAGAGGCAGGGCCATGTCAAATGTCATAAGTCTGCAGCTCCCCCTTGGCTGATGAAGTTGAAAATGAGCTTCAGGTGTATGCCCTGCTGTTACGATAATGATGGCATGTGGTGTTGAATCAGCCCACACAGGTCTAAACCCACTGGCCCACTGCACACAGGTCTAGGCAGGAGTAAAGGATTCTGCAAGTCTGCGGACCCCTTATGCCAGTGGCTCAGTGAAGGGGCAGGACCTCCTGACTCACCCCGAGTTCCTGGCTTAGGGGGAGTAACAGTTGTTGAATACTGCCAGACAGGTTTCAGAGCAGAGCAGGGTAGGGGTGGGTGAGGGGAAGTAACCAGTTCTCCACTGTGAAACTCTGGGAGTAGAGTTTATTTTGCCTCCCAGTGCTAGGTTAGATGTTTGCACTTAACTTTTGCAGGTCCAGCGCCGCTTCCACCTAGCTCCAAAGGTGTGTGCAGACTCGCTGCTGCCCAGCTTCACCCAACATGGTGAGGTGCATCCCAAACACTACTGCTCACCTCAGCCTGCAGGCACAGAATGACCTAGTCAGCAGGGCACTGGCAACCTAACAACTGGCACTTCTTTGCTGTTTTTGAATTATCCCTCCTTCTCCCTGCCACTCAATCCAACTCTTCAGCTTTGTCTTTTATGATCAGGGCTTCTAGATTGTCATATATAATCAATTCACTTGTTTTTTCAGGTCTTTGTTGTAAGAGGGACAACAGGAAGAGTCTGACTATTCCAACATCTTGGCCACACCTCTTAGTTTCCTATTTCTGCTGTATCAAATTACCACTCATTTAACAAAATTTATTATCTTAGAGTTCTGAAAGTAAGAATTCTGAGATTGTTCTCACTGGGCTAAAATCTAGGTGTTCATAAGTTTCTTTTTCCTCTGGAGGCTCTATAAGAGAGCTGTTTCCATGCCTTTCCACCTTTTAGAGGCTAACCACATTCCTTCACTCATGATCCACGTCTTGGTCTTCTAGTCTGCTATAATAGAAATACCACAAGTGGATGGCTTCAACAAAGAGAAGCTTATTCTCTCACAGTCCAGTAGGCTAGAAGTCCAAATTAAGGGTGCCGGCTCCAGGGGAAGGTTTTTGCTCTCTGTTAGTTCTGAAGGAAGGTCCTTGTGATGCATCAGTCTTCCCTTGGTCTGGGAGCATCTCAGCACAGGAACCTCAGGTGCAAAGGACACCCTCTGCTCCCAGCACTGCTTTCTTGGTGGTATAAGGCCCCCCTATCTCTCTGCTCATTTCTCTCTTTCATATCTCAAAGAGATTGGCTTAAGACACTATCCAAACTTGTATATCTCATCAGTATATCTGCCACTAATCCATCTCATTTCATCATAGTGATAGGATTTACAACACAGGGAAATCACATAAAATGATGGACAATCACACAATACTGGGACTCATGGCCCAGCTAAGCTGACAGACATTTTTGGGGAACACAATTCAATCCATGACAATCCACTTCCTCTTTTTTCAAAGCCAGCAATTTTGAGCTGAGTCCTTCTCACACTGCTATCTCTGATTCTCTCTTCCTCTTCCCTCTCCTACTTTTAAGGCCCTTGGGATTACAATGAACCCACCTGGATAATTTAGGGTACTCTTTCTTAAGGTCAGCTGATTAACAATTTTAATTCCATGTACAATCTTAATTCTCCTTTGCCATGTAACTTAACATATTCACAGATTCCAGGGATTGAGACAAGGACACCTCTGGAGAATCTTTTTCCTATCTTCCGTATTGATATTTTGTAAAACCATGTCTGTTCAACAGGCAGACATCAAGGCCAGCTCCTGGCAACACAAAAACCTAATTGATAGTGCCAGATCAGCTCCCAGATGCCAAAAAATATTCTGTTTCTTCTTCTAGGATATTTGTACTCAGGTCTCTTCCCTTTGAGTTAATTCATCTCACTGTACTATGACTTTTTGTTTAACTGTATCTATTTACAAACTTCAATAAAATTAAAAATATCTCTACTGCAGTAAAAAATGTATTAAAATAATTCATTAAACAAGTACAAATTTGCGATGACTATAGTGGCTATTGCGCCAGTCTGCCTCAACAAACGTCTCCCTTACCCTCTCTGGCCCGGTATTTCCCCAAGCATGAGGTCCTGCATTAGATTGATCCCTCCTAACGGTTTGTCCAAAGGAAGTGAGTCAGACAATGTTCTGTTGTGATCCATAAGTTTTACATTGGCTAATTATTGGAAGTAGACCACCAGACCTTTTTCCTAGTCTAATTTTTAACCTTGGGCAGTAACTTAACTTTACTAAGATCCAGTTTCATCAAAAGTCAGTGGGAGCTAAAAATAACATTATCTTCATGAGTCTGCTTCGATGAAATCATACAAATAGACTGTTAGGAACGATATAGCTGACTCAGTAATTTCTCAATAAATATTTTTTTAATAATTTTTATTGTGCTCTAAGTGCAAGTTTACAAATCAAATAGGTCTCTCACAAAAAAACTTATATACACCTTGCTGCATACTCCCAATTGCTATCCCCCTAATGAGACAGCCTGCTCTCTCCCTCCACTCTCTCTTTTCATGTCCATTTCACCAGCTTCTAACCCCCTCCACCCTTTCATCTCCCCTCCAGGCAGGAGATGCCAACATAGTCTCAAGTGTCCACCAGATCCAAGAATCACACTCCTCACCAGCGTCCCTCTCCAACCTATTTTCCAGTCCAATCCATGTCTGAAGAGTTGGTTTCAGGAAAGGTTCCTGTCCTGGGCCAACAGAAGGTCTGGGGGCCATGACCACCAGGGTCCTTCTAATCTCAGTCAGACCATGAAGTCTGGTCTTTCTATGAGAATTTGGGGTCTGCATCCCACTGCTCTCCTGCTCCCTCAGTGGTTCTCTGTTGTATTCCCCGTCAGGGCAGTCATCGGTGGTAGCCGAGCACCATCTAGTTCTTCTGGTCTCGGGATGATGTAGTCACTGGTTCATGTGGCCCTTTCTGTCTCTTGGGCTCGTAATCACCTTGTGTCCTTGGTGTTCTTCATTCTCCTTTGATCCAGGTGGGTTGAGACCAATCGATGCATCTTATATGGCTGCTTGCTAGCGTTTAAGACCCCAGATGCCACTCTTCGAAGTGGGATACAGAATGTTTTCTTAATAGATTTTATTGTACCAATTGACTTAGATGTCGCCTGAAACCATGGTCCCCAGACCCCTGCCCCTGCTACGCTGGCCTTTGAAGTATTCAGTTTATTCAGGAAACTTCTTTGCTTTTGGTTTAGTCCAATTGTGCTGACCTCCCCTGTATTGTGTGCTGTCTTTCCCTTCACCTAAAATAGTTCCTATTACTATCTAAACCCCTTTCCCGCCCTCCCTTGCTCCCCGCTCTGGTAATGACAAAAGAATGTTTTCTTCTCAGTTTAAACTATTTCTCAAGTTCTTAGGGCGCCTTGGTTGCTTCCATCTTTTTGCTATTGTAAACAGTGCTGCATAAACATGGGTGTGCATATACCTGTTTGTGTAAAGGCTCTTATTCTTCTAGGATATATTCCAAGGAATGGGATTGCTGGATCCTATGGTAGTTCTATTTCTAGATTTTTAAGGAAGACCCAAATTGATTTCCAAAGTGCTTGTACCATTTTACATTCCCACCAGCAGTGTATAAGTGTTCCAATCTCTCCACAGCCTCTCCAACATTTTACTATTTTGTCTTTTTTGGATTAACGCCAGCCTTGTTGGAATGAGATGAAGTCTCATTGTAGTTTCGGTCTGCATTTCTTTAATGGCTGATAATCGTGAACATTTCCTCATGTATCTGTTAGCTACCTGAATGTCTTCTTTAGTGATGTGTCTATTCATATCTTTTGCCCATTTTTAAATTGGGTTATTTGTCTTTTTGTAGTTGAGTTTTTGCAGTATCATGTAGATTTTAGAGATCAGGCGCTGATTGGAAATGTCATAGTTGAAAACTTTTTCCCAGTCTGTAAGTAGTCTTTTTACTCTTTTGGTAAAGTCTTTGGATGAGCATAGGTTTTTGATTTTTAGGAGCTCCCAGTTATCTAGTTTTTGTTTTGTATTTTTAATAATGTTTTCTATACTATTTATGCCATGTATTAGGGCTCCAAACAGTGTCCCTATTTTTTCTTCCATGACCTTTACCTTTTTTTAGATTTTATATTTAGGTGTTTGATACATTTTGAGCTCATTTTTTTGCATGGAGTGAGGTATGGGTCTTGTTTCACTTTTTTGCAGATGGATATCCAGTTATGCCAGCACCATTTGTTAAAAAAAACTGTCTTCTCCCCCCATTTAACTGTTTTGGGGCCTTTGTCAAAAATCAACTGCTCATATGTGGATGGATTTATATCTGGATTCTCAATTCTGTTCCATTGGTCCATGTATCTGTTGTTGTCCCAGTACCAGGCTGTTTTGACTACTGTGGTGGTATAAAAAAAAATCAGGGAAAGTAAGGCCTCCCACTTTGTTTTTATTTTTCAGTAATACCTTATTTATCTGGGGCTTCTTTCCCTTCCATATGAAGTTGGTGATTTGTTTCTCCATCTCATCAAGAATGCCGTTGGGATTTGGACCGGAATTGCATTAAATGTATAGATCCCTTTTGGCAGAATAGACATTTTTGTAATGTTAAGTCTTCCTATCGATGAGCAAGGTATGTTTTTCCACTATGTAAGTCTCTTTTGGTTTCTTGCAGAAGTGTTTTGCAGTTTTTTTGTATAAGTCTTTTACATCTTTGGTAAGATTTATTCCTAATTATTTTATCTTTTGGGGGCTACTGTAAATGGCATTGATTTGGTGACTTCCTCTTCAATGTTCTTTTTGTTCGTGTAGAGGAATCCAACTGATTTTTATATGCTTATCTCGTATCCTGATACTCTGCTGAACTCTTCTATTAGTTTCAGTAGTTTTCTGAAGGATTCCTTAGGGTTTTCTGTGTATAAGATCATGTCACCTGCAAATGGAGATACTTTTACTTCTTCCTTGCCAATCTAGATGCCCTTTATTTCTTTATCTAGCCTAATTTCTCTGGCTAGGACCTCCAACACAATGTTGAGTAAGAGCGGTGATAAAGGGCATCCTTGTCTGGTTCCCAGTCTCAGTGGGAATGCTTTCAGGCTCTCTCCATTTAGGGTGATGTTTGCTGTTGGCTTTATATAAATGCCCTTTATTATGTTGAGAAATTTGCCTTCTATTCCTGTTTTGCTCAAGTTTTTATCATGAATAGGTGTTGGACTTTGTCAAATGCCTTTTCTGCATCAATTGATAAAATCCTGTGATTCTTGTCTTTTGTTTTATTTATGTCATGGATTACATTAATTGTTTTTCTAATGTTGAACTATCCCTGCATACCTGGTATGAATCCCACTTGGTCATGGTGAATTATTTTTTTGATATGTTGTTGAATTCTATTGGCGAGAATTTTGTTGAGGATTTTTGTATCTAAGTTCCTGAGGGATATAGGTCTATAATTTTCTTTTCTTGTGGTGTCTTTACCTGGTTTTGGTATGAGGGATATGGTGGCTTCATAGAATGAGTTTGGTAGTATTCTGTCCTTTCTATGCTCTGAAGTACCTTTACTAGTAGTAGCGTTAACTCTTCTCTGAAAGTTTGGTAGAACTCTGCAGTGAAGCTGTCCGGACCAGGGCTTTTTTGGGGTGGAGGGGGTTTGATTGCCTTTTCCATCTCTTCTTTTGTTATGGGTCTATTTAGCTGTTCTACCTCTTTTTGTGTTAGTTTAGGTAGGCAGTGTGTTTCTAGGAATTCACCCATTTCTTCTAGGTTTTCACATTTGTCAGAGTAAAATTTTTCACAGAAATCTGATATGATTCTTTTAATTTTAGTTGGGTATGTTGTAATATCATAGAGAGATAGTATTATCTCATTTCTTATTCAGGTTATTTGGTTCCTCTCCTGTTTTTCTTTTGTCAGTTTGGCTAGTGGTTTATCAATTTTGTTAGTTTTTTCAAACAAAAACAGCTTTTGGTCTTGCTAATTCTTTTCATTGTTTTCTATTTCTTTTAGTTCAGCTCTAATTTTTAGTATTTTTTTTTTCTGGTGCCTGTGAGTTTCTTTTGTTGCTCTCTTTCTATTTGTTCAAGTTGTGGGGATAATTCTTTGATTTTGGCCCCTTCTTCGTTTTGGATGTGTGCATTTATTGATATAAATTGACTTCTGAGCATTTCTTTCACTGTATCCCAGCGTTTTTTACAGGAAGTGTTTTCATTCTCATTGAATTTCTTTGTTCCATCCTTAATGACTTCTATAATCCAGTCTTTTGTTTTGTTCAGTTTCCAAGTGTCTGATTTCTTTTCCCTGCTTTCCTGTTATTGATTTCCACCTTCATGCCCTTATGGTCAGAGAAGATGCTTTGTAATATTTGAATGTTTTGGATTCTGCTAAGGCTTACTTTATGCCGTAATATGTGGTCTTCTAGAGAATGTCCATGTGCACTAGAAAAGAAAGTATACTTGGCTGCTGTCGGGCGGAGTGTTCTGTATATGTCTATGAGGTCAAGTTGGTGATTGTGGCATTTAGGTCTTCCGTATCTTTATTGAGCTTCTTTCTGGATGTCCTGTCCTTCACCAAAAGTGGTGTGTTGAAGTCTCCTACTATTATTGTTTTGTCAGAAATTAATAACTCAATAAATATTAACTGTCCTAATTTTTGTTATTGATTTTAGTATTATTATTTTCTCTTTTAATTAATTTATTCAGGGTTACCAGAATTTGACTTATATTTCTACTTTCACTTTCTTTTTTCTCATATTATTGACTATATCCATAGGTATATGCCTGTTTGAAATAAAATTCAAATATCCCTTCATAGATTGGTTTGACAATCTAGTATAATTATGTAATTGTGTGGTTTGTCTATCTAACCACATTGCACATGCAACAGGATGTGCCTCAAACTACCAGACAACTAGGAATGAGGCATGTACAACCACTGGCATCAACCATTCCATGAGTGCTACGGCCATCTGTGATCAAGAGATTTACACAATATTGGCAAAGTGAAAGCCACTATTATTATTTCCAGAAAGCAAACAGTAAACAGTAAAACAAATTCTCAAAGCAGATCTGCTTATTCTTCTCCAAACTACTCATATTCTTTCTAATATCACTGTACTGGCACATTGTGTTTCTGGTCAAATGTTGTCTTCATGTCACCACTGCCTCTGGCTGCCACCATGTTACCCGGGACACCTGCATGGCTTCCGAGGCTTCTGCTCTGCCCCTGGGCCTTGCTTCACTAATGGAAAGACCCCTGCACAGGATCTCCTGAGCCTCTGCCACTGGGCCCTTTTTGACCTATGCTGCTGCCTCCTACCATGCTACCCAGGCCAGAGTGGTTCTCTGTCTTGCTGCCGTGATACCAAGTCCTACCCTGCATGAGGGAATGTATTGTTCCCACCATGATGCCCAAAGAGGGAAGGAAGCAAATTACACCAGCCACACTCAGGTCTCTGTCCCGCAGGTACAACTGTTGCAGTACTTTAGTAGGAGGCACAACCCTGCACAAAGACACTCAGTTCCCTCTCTATGGACCAGCAAGCCCACCATCCCTGTCTTCACTGTTACAACTCTCTCTTCTTAATATAGGGAGTTCTCAATGCAGGGACCCTGGGTCCAAAGGATGCACCTCCACTCTACGCTCTTTTTGATGGTAGTGAGGGGCCCCAGAACCTCTGTGGATTTGGCCCTTATATAAGCCTAACAGAATAGGAACAACAACCAATCGCCTAGTTGGACCACAAAGGGCACAATCCCATTAAGTGAATTTTCAATCCACTAGTTTTGTAGTAAATCTACTAATACCTTGCAAAATTTTGGCCCAGACAATCATTTTGTGAAATTACAAGACCAGGGCTAGAAAAGCCATATAAAAGTGATTCATTGCACGGCAATAATTCAGCCCATTTTCTTAACCCTTAACCAGTTCATAAGCAGAGCTGTAACAAATCAATTAGTTAATGCTTATTATATTTTGATTATGTAGCACAGCATCGTATAACCTCCCATATTGGAGCTCCTGAGTGGTGCAAAACAGTTATACTGTATAATCTCCTGGAGCAGAGCCCCTGGGTGGTACAGTTAACATATTCAGATGCTAACTGAAAGACGGAGGTTCAAGTCACCCAAAGGCACCTTGGAAGAAAGACCTGGTGATCTACTTCTGAAAAATCACCCATTAAAAACTCTACAGAGCACAGTTCCACTCTGACACACACAGGGTTGCCATGAGTCAGACGTAACTCAATGCAACTGATTTTTACTGTTTTCTGTTGCAAGATAGAGACATTAAAATAAAACTCTCATTACTGTACGTCAGTTCATAAGTCAACATATTCAGCTAAAGCAGAGAAGAAAGGAGATAATGAAATTATACTTATTTGATAGATCTGGTGCTTTATATTTATTCATACCTGAAACCAAAACCAAACCCATTGTCATCAAGTCTATTCCAACTCATAGCGACCCAATAGGACAGAGTAGAACTGCCCCATGGAGTTTCCAAGGAGCTTCTGGTGATTTTGAACTGCTGGCATTTTGGTCAGCAGCTGAGCTCTTAACGACTGCACTACCAGGGCTCCTTATTCTATACAGTAGCCCCTAAAAATAATCCTATGGAAGAGGCATTATTATGCCCCTTTTACAGATGATTAAACTGACGCTCAGAGAGGTTATATAACAGGCCCAAAATATATAACTAGAAAGTTTCAAGACTGGAAAAGTTCAATTCGGTCATGGCCTTTTGTTGGGTAAGACATGTCTAGAAGTCCACTCTATTCCCCACATCATTACCAGCTCTTTCTTGACACATTAGTTACTGTGAAAGTTTAGTTAACAGGATTGTGGACTTAGTATATTTTCTAGGTATGAGTTAAGTGCTTTATGCATCGTATCTCATTTAATACTAATAATATTATAAGGCAAGCATCATATTCAAAATAATCACATCCTGACTTTAGCATGTTGATAAAACAGGTCATTATCTTCAGAGATCAAATATCCTGAAATTTTAAAATAATCCTGTATGGAGGTGATAAATGAGGAGAGCATGTGGTCATCTGTATTCTTCCGAATGCTTTCCCACGAGCATTTCTGCAGCCTGAAGCTCAGGAATCCCTAAGGCTTTAGCCAGGTGCCTTGTATTTTATACCGGCAACAGAGGCAGTGGTGGGGATCCGAACGGTGATCTGGGAACCAGAGGCTTAGAGTATTCCACACCTCCTGCATGGTGGCTCCTCTGATGCAGGTTAGTGCTACGACTCCTAGACTGAGTGCTTACAACCGGGGATGGTATGCGCTAATGCTTTCACTGTGGCCCACTTAATTTCTGTAATTTAAAAAACTATATCACAATCATACTATTTGGAAAGCACAGAAATTAAAGCACCTGGATTGCACTTGATAACATCATAACCATTCCTTTTATATTCTTCCATATACATTTTTTACAATTTGAAAAATATTGTTTATACAATTAGCATGATATCTAAGATTGTTCCAGCTGTTATATTGTGTTCCATGGGAAATTTATTAGTTCTACAATAGTTCAGGATGCACATTGTGGAAAACCTTGCAAAATAAGCCCTTTGTGTTTACAGGGTCTCCTCCCAGCCCTTCTTTTTTAGTCATATTTTAGAACGATATCCACAAGGTATGGCAATGCTTCAAGGGACAAGACTAGCTCTCTGGCTCTCACTCCGAATTGCCAAATTGACTAATAAAGGATTTTTCACTTTTACCCTGAGATTAATCTTCATTGCATTCCTACCGGTAATGAATATCATAAAGAGACATTGAGTGTATAATGTTTGAATGCATAGAAATTATAAAAATTTCATTTAAACTATGTATTAATTTCCAGTGAGAAAAAACATCCTTTCATGATTATATTGCACTAATGTATCTTTATCAAATTGTAATTATGAAAATAATATTACAGGTATTTCCCAGTGTAAGACAGGGTTCCATTCTGAAGACTCTGTCATAAGTCAGCTCTGATGTAAGTAGAATATCTATTTTTTAAAAAAATATTCATTATTTTTATCTCCTATTAACAGTATCTTTATAAATCCAATCTTTATTTGTCTTTGGGATTGGCAAGAGAATGATAACATCAACAAATTACGTGCTACAACGTTATATGTAGTACATATTACTAATAATAAGATGTACAAAGATAAAAAAAAGGATAGTCATAGGGCAGTTCGTTGTAACTCAAATATGTCTTAAGTCGGGGACAATCTGTACTAAGCTTTTAGGAAAGTTGAGTCTTGGTTAATACTCTGACTCTAAGGTAAATGGATGCATATATCTGATTCTATTAAATTCTCTATTCATGAATTTCTCTTTGGGGAAAAGTTTGTGTAGAGATAAAACTTATGTTTGATAACATACTAAATATAAATAATTTAATTAAACATTCTACATGCACTATCTTTTTTCATTTTTACAAAATAAGACAGTTACCCATTTTAAATACACTAACCTGAGACACACACAGTTTATAAGAGAGCTGCCTAACTTCACAGAACTCACAGTTGCTCCAGTGAGCTCCAGCAGATTTCCCAGACTGAGATGCACTAGGAAGAAAAGGCTAGCGATCTATTTCTGCAAAGTCAGCCAAAGTGAACCCGATGGATGGCAATAGTCCGATCAACAACCGATTATGGGAATGGCGCAGGACTGGGCAGCATTTTGCCCGGTGTAGCCGTGTGTTAGGTGACTTAATGGCATCTAACAACAGCGATGTGTTTGAGGGTCCATTCTTCATTTATGCTGTTTGTTTTATTCAAAAAGTTTTTTTTTCTTTATTTATGTTGTCTGTTTTATTCAAAAAGTTTTGTCATTATTAAGATAATAATTGGAACAAAAAACTGGCTGGCAAGCCCAAAATAACTGTGGGGAGTTTACTTTCATGACCAGGATTTTGGACCCATGCTTCCTACTTTTGAGACCAGGGAAAAATAAATTAATCTAACCCTCCAGTCCTTCATCTGCAAATCTGAAACAGTGACAGTTTACCTCATTTAATTGTTGTGACATTCCATGAGGAAATGCACATCCAGGGTTAACATAGGACTTGGGACATTGTTCGCTACAGTTATAAAAATCCTTGTTATGTCTGAGTTACTCCATCTATATCATGCAGATGTGAAGTAAGAGTCATTTTGGCTTGGAATTGTTTTGGATTGAATTGAAGAAATGAACATACTAGTGCCAGGCCAGAATATTGGACAGGTGGGTATGTAACATAGAGTGTACCTTTGAGAAAGGGGAAGCTTTGCTAATTCTGGGAACACCACATTGAGGCAGACAGAAAAATGTGACAATGGATCTAAAAGTACTCTGAGCTCTCTGCAATTACCCACTTTATACAACTAGAAAATAAAGGGGAATACGTTTTTATCCTCTTTTAAATTGTACAGAAATATTATAGACAACTAGAAGTTTATCTGACCTACATACCCTCTTGTACTTTGGTAGTGTGGAATTACACAGAATTGAATTCACTTGGGAACAACTGCCTTTTTGATGTGAAATACGGATAATATTTTCTCTTTTTACCTGCTATTTTAAAAAATTTTGATTGAATTTTGAGACATTATTGAATTTGTGGCAAGTTTCATGGTATCTATTACAATTCTTATAACACATTGAATATTAAAGGCATGAGAACACATTGTAAAATTGATAATCAAGTAACCTAATAGCCTTGGAATAATTAAATTTACCATGGTCATGAGTGTTTCCTCTATGTTCAAAATAAATTCATAGAAGGTAGACAGACAGAGGGCAGACAGAAAAATCTCAAGGAACACAGAAAACATGTCACTTATGCTGAAAAATGAAGACTGATATGTAATGATATTTTTGTTCTTTGGTATGAAATAAGTAACATTACATTACATGTGAGTTATGCGAAAATACTAATTTTACTTTCAAAATATTTTGGTAGGAAACATCTATGTATGGCCAATAACAATATAATAATGATAATAATCAATAACTTTTTAGAGCTATCTTCTTGTGCATGCATTCTCCAATGTACTTATATACATTTTATTTTGTAGTTATCAAATAATCCTATAGTAGATACTATTATGTCATCTCATTTTGCACATAATGAAACTGAGGTTTAAGCATATTGCTCAGATTTATCCAACTACTAAACAGTGGCATAGGTATTCAAACTCCAGAAACCTGGCCATTAAATATGTACTTCTATGTTCAGACAACCTTCAGATGAATACAGCTACCAGTTTAAATGTTTATTATTAGATTAGTCATGTAACTTTTCTGAACTTCGTAATTTATACTGATTAAATGTGAAATATACATATATTTCACATTATATGAACTGTTTGTCCAGCGAATAGAATGCCTGATATGATAATATTTTCAAATACAGTTAATTTAAAATAATTTCATCTTAAATTTAAATCTACAGAAGACTTTCAAAATCATATTCATTGAATCTTGGCATCTGAGAAACATTGGAAAGCTGCCCTTAAGCTCAGGGCCTTAGCAGGTGGTTATCAAATCGCCAAAGCAGAGAATGAGCCCCGATGGAAACAATTGAAAACAGTGCTCCAGTACACCTGTCTACCAAAGTCTGTGAATTTTCCCAGTCTAGAAACAAGTAGAGTGGCTCATGGGAAAGTAAGTGACCTTCCCCAAATATAACACGTATTTTTGAACAAAATATGGACAGGTCTTTAGAGTTCTGACTCCTAGTCTTCATGTTATTTAAGCAACTCGTAACTTGTATGTCTATACCCAGTGTGCCCTGACCCAGGGCAGGCTTAAGTGAATGAACTTTGCGTGTCAGGACCTCCAGTTCGGCGGCAGCCAGAGACACAGACCTGTCCATCCACCCAATGCAGTGAGAAATGCTAACAAAGAAAATAGATTAGAAAAGGAAAATGTTTCCTTAAAAATAGAAAGTCATATGAATTTAAAAAGTGATAGGAAAACACAGCTTACCTGAAACTAATAGGAAAGTGAATACATTATTTAAAAAAAAAAAAATCTACAGACACAGACTACTTTACACCTATGTTTTAGTGGCCTTTAAGAACACTGATTATCCCTCTTTCGTTTAAAAAAAAAAATCAGAGACTACAAATTAAGAGATGAACTATAGCAATACATTTTGTGAGTTTAATATGTTTAATATTCATGCATGCAAAGACAGTACAATGTAATATTAAATCAACAATGATCATAGATTCAAACGACTTATATACCAATAACAAGTTGTTTGATCCAAATAACATTGAAATTGTTTAAAATGGTAGCCTATTAATGAAATGCAGAACATTAATATTAAATTATTAATATCATATAAGTATCCCAAATATATGTAATATAAAATGCAAAACTTCAGTCCAAAATAACAAAAATGTCAAATATATAAAATCAACTGGAGAAGATATTCACAATGCATATAAATAACAAGTTATAAAGATATATAAATTAAATATATAATTAAATATATAAATTACAAAATACATGGGAAATTCTTTAAATTATTAAGAAAAAGCCAAACAATCTAGAAACCATGAATTAGAGATATTCACAGTTTGCAGAAGAAACCCAAGAGGTCGATGAATAGATTAAAAGAGTTTCTGCCATGTAACTTAAGTGACATGCAATTTAAATTTATTTTCACACTTACATGATTGCTGTTAATTATCGCATCTAACAGTAAAATATGTGGAGGAATTATCACACAAATTGACAGTTGACTGGAGTGTAAAAGGTGGAGATGCAATTATCTTAAACCCAAAATATTCTAGTGAAATATTTACTTGAGAAAATATCGCCACATGCACAAGGATATGGGTTATATTAACAAAAGGTTGGAAAGAAGCTAAGTATTCTTAAATAAACATTATATATATATACATCTATATTTATATATATAAATTGCATATATATGATGTAATAAAATTTGGCAGTAGTTAAAAATATATTAAACTGAATATATATTTCACTCAAAATATATATATTTGAGGGAACAAAGCATAAAAGAATGATATGCTCACTATTATAGCAAATTTATATCAATTTTGAAAAATGGAACATCTACATATTTTATTGATATGAAAGTCAATGTTGGTATATACTAAGAATCAAAAAATTTTAATATGTATTGAAGGTGTGAAGATCATAGACCATTCACAAAATTTGCAATGTTTTCCAAATAAATTACAGAAAAACTAAAAAAGGATTTACTACACCACAGATTATGAATGAAGTCCAAACATAATACTGTTGGTAATCCTGAATTCACAGCTCTCTCTGACAATTTGAATTTGTGAGCAAAAGACACCACCTACCTAAGTATAACAGGTGAATCCATTTACATGTGCATCCATTCCTACCACCAAAAATACTTAGACGTAAAAGAAACGGAAGTTATAGGTTCTAGTGAAAAGAGGAGCTATTCGGAAAGTGAATGAGTACTTGTATATTTTACCTGTGGGAGATGTTGGACCTCAGGTTCATTATATGAGAATATCATTTGGATAAGTCATAATCAATGGATTAGTTTTTGTCTTCTACTTTTAGAAGTATAAGATTATTGATGTCCAAATTTATGTGAAAATTGCATGCAATACAAATTATGTTTATTTATGAAATTATTAACTTTTTTGAATGGATAAAACCCAAACACCTGTGCTGTCAAGTCAATTCTGACCCTATAGGACAGAGTAGACCTGCCTCATTGAGTTTCCAAGGAGTGGTGGTGAGTTTGAACTGCCAACCTTTTGGTTAGCTCCCGAAAGCTTAACCACTGTGCTACCAGGGCTCCCTTAGAATGGATATATTATATATTAAATTAAAATCAGCAGCATTGTTTGAGAACATAATACATAAAAGTTTAAATGTTGAGAGGGTTGTAAACTTAATGAGATGTAGGCACCATGATCAGGAAAGCAAGTCATGATAATATAAATGATATGGCGATGGGTACAGTAGTATCTGTGGTGGCTGAAAGCCTAGTGTGTTTAGAGAACAGGCTGCATGTAAGTGTGGAATAGAGAATTTTTGCTTTTGTTTTTTCCCCATCAAACTTAGTTTTATCAGTTGTAATTTATTTGTCTTGATATTGAAGAAAATCATGTGAGAATCCATTAAGCAAATATCTAAAACACATGCAAAAGTAATAACTATAGGCATATCACCTCAATACCTACTAAAGTGCATAAATCTGAATTTCCTTCAATATAGAAATACCCAAAGTGTAAAGAACTCGGATTGCATAAGTAATATTTCTTAACACCATGAGTAAATTACGTGTGGCATACTGACAAATTATTAAAAAACAATAGAGGTGTAAGTTGTACTACTGTACATGTATGTTATCTAATTTTGTGTGAATAAAAAATAATGTATAGTAACAGCAGAGATGGATAGTACTATGCTATGGCAAAAATCTTGTTTGTAAGTGAAAGATTAAAGTAGCAATTAGCCCTCCAAGTCTGAGATTTCCCAAGTCATTTGATCAAGTTTTCATAAAGATATGTACAAGCTTCCTTTAAAAAAAAAAAAAAAAATTTTTTTTTTTTCCTTTTAAACAAATCTTATTTCTGCATCATTTTACATCTTTCAGGCACCAGTAGAGCCATGGTCAATGCAAACGGCACCACAGGAATAAACTTCATTCTTCTAGGGCCTTTAACCACACACAGATCCACCTATTCCTGTTTGCCATGGTGCTTATGATCTTCATCACCTCACTGATGGGCAACACCCTTATGATCATTCTCATTCATGTGGACCCTCAACTCCACATGCCCATGTACTTCCTGCTTAGCCAGCTTTCTTTCATGGAGATGATGCTGGTCTCCACCATCGTTCCCAAAATGGCAGCCAACTACCTGATGGACACTAGGTCTATCTCTCCCACTGGCTGTGGAGTCCAGATCTTCCTGCTTTTCACTCTGGGAGGGAGTGAATGCTTCCTCTTAACGGCCATGTCCTATGACCGCTATGTGGCCGTATGTCAGCCACTGTGCTACCCCATTCTCATGAGTCAGAAGCTCTGTTTACTCGTGACGTCAGGTTCCTGGCTCCTGGGAGGGATCGATGGGCTGATGCAGGCTGGTGCCACTTTGAGCTTCCCTTACTGTCACTCACGGGAAATCAATCACTTTTTCTGTGAAGCACCATCACTGGTACGCCTTGCCTGTGCTGACACCACGATTTTTGAGTTTTTCATGTATGTCTGCTGCATTCTGATGCTCTTGATCCCTTTGTCTCTCATTTTGGCCTCATACAGCCTTATCCTGGCTGCAGTGCTCTGCATGCGGTCAGCTGGAGCTGGGAAAAAAGCCTTTAAGACCTGCTCCTCTCACCTGGTGGTTGTGGGACTCTTCTATGGCACCATCATGTTCATCTACATGAGGCCCAAATCTAACGGTTCAGAGGACCATGATAAGGTGGTCTCAGTGTTTTATACCATCTTCACACCTGTCTTGAACCCCCTTATATACAGTGTGAGAAATAAAGAAGTCAAGGGTGCCTTGAGGAGGTGGCTGGAGAGACATTTTATGTGATATCAATGCTGAGCATAATTTGCCAAAAGGGCAGCAACCAAACTGCATACAGGTTACATTTCTAAAATATTGTTTTGCTATTTTGTTCATCCCATTTAAATTCTTCTTTTTGTGTTATCAAGTTATTTTGCTCTTACTTTGCCAATCTGGCTCCATTGTTCCTATATGATTGTTTTTATATATGGTAAACTAATTAAAAATTATATTTGTCCTCCTGTCATAACTTGCAGTGGTGTTTTTGCTCTGAAATTAGGGCTCTGGCAATAAGTATGAGTGATTGAGTTTCTAAATAGCATATGATACGTGCATAATTTGTATTTTTTGATAAATAATGGAAATCATTAATTTTGATGGGGATAATACCTTTTGAAAACTAAATGTAGATCCTAAATCACATAATGAAGATAAAATAAATTCAAATGAAATAAGGACCCAATGTGACCATCAAACATAAAATACGTAAGAAGACATCAAGAAATATTTGCAAAATGTTGCTATGGGAAGATTTGTTAAAGAAACTTCCAGACAGAATATAAAAATGCTAATTGGCTTTTCATGACCTATGTTAAAACCTAAGAGTAGAGAGATGAGCTGAAGAAAAAAATATATTGTGTACAAAGGAGTCAGTACACAGTGGATTCAAAAATAAAACTTTCTTTCAGCAAGGAAGTCTCAAATTAAGAAAGGGCCTCAGGCCAAAGATCCAACACAAGTTGTGACTCTAAAATCATTTATTAAGGCTTCAGGACGATTTAAGACACTGTACCTTAAATAAACATCCAAACAGACAAAAGACCTTCTATAAATCTTGAGAGTCTTGTAGGTTCTCTTTAGTTAAAAATAAATAGGACTACTAAAATGTTTTAGGGCACTGTAGTGCAGCAGAGTCACAGGAAGCCCAAGGTTGGTAGTTGTGGGTTATGCCTAATGGAGTAAATTCCAGTAAGATTCACGGAAAACTCGCAATGTTTGCAAGCATGTTTTTCTGACAGAAATACCACTAGTTTGGTCTGAGTAAGCTGATTGAGGTGACTACTCAGTTTTCTTATGGTAGAGCAAGGGTGACTCAGAAAGCAGAGGCAAAAATCATGTAGAATAATTCCCAGAGAATCACACTGAATCTTAGTTAAGGAGCTGGCAACAATTTCTACCAGAATTTTAGAATTGCAAGTGACTGTATGCTACCCCATTCCCTATTTTAAGAAATGTCTTAAGAGTAATTGTGTTGGTGCAATTATATAATCCCCATGCTGTGACAGAGAAACCAAGACTTCTAGTGCACATCCCCAGCTGAGAGCCCGGCCAAATTCAAAGCCATTTTTTTCAGTCCTTGGTGGCACATCATGCAAGTGTATCTTTCAGCTCCCAGTTGAGCCACTTCCACTGATGAAGCGTGGAGTAGAGATGAGCTGTCCCTGATGAAACCTGCTGAAATTGCAAATTCATTTGCAAAATAAATAATTGTTTTAAACTGCTGTGCTTTGTGGATACACACACACACACACATACACACATATACACACACTGGAATAGTGCTCAGGTGAATATATGTGTTACCTAAAACCCATAATAAAGATATGAACTACATTTGAATAAAAGGGGTTATAATTCTCTTTCCCTACTTCATATAATCTGGAACCATTGTTCTGAAAATAATATTTTTATCTGTTTAGAATTATTTTATATTACAGAGAAGTCTTACCACTTCGGCTTTGATTAAAGTTTTAAGATGTTCTAGAAGTGAAAAATCAAAAACAATGTGGTTGAGGAAAACCACTTAGATTTTTCTGTGAGAGGGCCAGGGGTTGCCGTCTGGGATCAGTCAACTAAGAACACGTACTTTGGGTAAGTTAGCTTCTCTGATATACAGCTATTCTGTCTATAAAAACAGCATTCCTAAAATTAAAAATATATGTATTATCAAGATTAATTTAAGTTAGTAATGTGAAAATAACATGACAGAGACTTCAGTGCCTGGAAACATGGCAGATGAGGTATCATAACCAACACACAGAGCTAGTTGAATAGATAGATAGACAGACTTGGAAACAGATTATAGGCATGTGGATCTAAGTTTTTCTTTCATGCATTAAAGAACTGCATAGATATACCACAGACACACACATACACAAATAAAAACAGTAATTAGAAAAATAAGGCAGAAGGAAGTAGCTTCTTTACCAGAATATTAGTCAAAGGAAATAAAAAAACAATGCTGTATCAACTTTCATGGCTCTGTGTTTCATGGACAACAGGAGATAAACTACAAGGCCCCTAAAGGTGAGGATTCAGAAGAACTCTGAATAAACCAGGGAATGTAAGGGACAACACAATTCTGTGTGAGTTAGCTAGAAATTAACCTCCCAGCTCCTCAAGTAGGTCCAGGAAATCTACAGAAAATTCTTTCTCAGTGAATGGCACCAAGTAGAGTGGCTGAGAACTCGGTCAAGAACTTGTAGGTCACATAAAAAGCCCATAATTGTCTGCTGGAGAGAGAGGTCCCATGGAGCAGCATTGCGGCACTAGACATGGGAGTGAAGAAGTATTCTTGAACATCCAGCCCAATAGGTTTTCAGATGACTCCAGCCAGTATCTGATTGCAACTTCAAAATGGACATTCTAGCAGAGAACCAACCCACTCAACCCAGAATCCTGGGGAGATAATAACTTATTGTTTTAAACTGCCAAGTTTTGTGGTGTTTTGTTAGACAGCAATAGCTGTGAAGATATGAGTTAAAATATATAATACCTTTTATTGTTTGAGTAGATGAAGTTGTAATAAAATTAGTTTTTGATTAATTAAGTGTATGGTACATTGTCCTAGATTATCACTAAACATAAAGAAGTAAAGTGCATATTGTCTTAAATGACACAAAGAAATCGTGAAATGCGAAAAAATAATCAATCCAAAGAAGACAGGAATGAGATGAAGGGGGGACACAGAGAAAATAAGTAACTAAAAATCACTACATTGAATAATATAAAGTTTTTTTTAATTTAAAATAAAAAAACTAATAAGCTGAAAAACATAAGTTTTTCAGCAAATGTAAATAGACTAAATATTCCGAGCAAAGAATCTAGACTGGAGAAAACCTTTTCGTATTTTAATTGTTGTTGTTAGGTTCCTTCATGTGGGTTCCTACTCAGAGCGACCCTATGTGCATCATAATGAAACACTGCCCCATTTTGCCCCAACCTAACTATCATTTCTATGTTTGAGCCCATTATTGCGGCCACTGTGTTAATCCCTCATTTTTGCTGACCCTCTACTTCACCAAGCATGATGTCCTTCTCCAGGGACTGGTTCCTCCTTATAATATGTCCAAATTACATGGGACGAAATCTCGCCATCCTCGCTTCTAAGGAGCATTCTTGCTGTACTTCTTCCAAGACAAATTTGACCATTCTTTTGACAGTCCATTTTATATTCAATATTTTCCACCAACACCGTGATTCTAAGGCATCGATTCTTCTTTGGTCTTCCTTACTCGTTGTCCATCTTTCACATGCAGAAGTGGCAAAAGGCAACTGAAAATACAATGGCTTGGGTCAGGTGCACCTTAGTCCTCAAAGCGACATTTTTGCTTTTTAACACTTTAAAGAGGGCTTTTGCAGCCAATTTGCCAAATGCAATACATCCTTTGATTTTTTGACCGCTGCTTCCACTGGAGTTAATTGTAGATCAAAGTAAAATTAAATCCTTGACAACGTCAGCATTTTCTCCATTTATCACGATGTTGGTTACTGGTCCAGTTTTGAGGATTTTTGTTTTCTTTATTTTGAGGTGTAATTCATACTGAAGGCTGACGTCTTTGATCTTCATCAGCAAGTGCTTCAAGTCCTCTTTACTTTCAACAGGCAAGGCTGTGTGTTCTGCATATTGCAGGTTGTTAATGAGTTTTTCTCTAATCCTGATGCTGCCTTCTTCATATAGTCCATCTCAGATCATTTGCTCAGCATACAAATTGAATAAGTATGGTGAAAGGATACAATCCTGATGCACATCTTTTCTGATTTCAAACTAAGCAGTGTCCCATTGTTGTGTTCCAGTTACTGCCTCTTGGTCTATGTAGAGAATCCGCATGAGCAAAATTAAGTGTCCTGGAATTCCCACTCTTTGCAATGTTATCCAAAATTTGTTATGATCTACTCAGTCAAATGCCTTTGAATAGTCAATAATTAACACAGATAAAAATCTTTCTGTTCCACAGTCAGCCCCTGGCCTTGTTCTGACTGATGATATTGAGCTTTTCCTTTGTTTCTTTCCATAGATGTAGTCATTTTGACTTCTGTGTATTCCATCTGGCGAGGGCCATGTGCATAGTTGCCGTTTATGTTGGTGAAAAAAAGGTATTTGCAATGAAGAAGTCATTGGTCTCGCAAAACTCTATCATTCAATCTCCGGCATTGTTTCTATCACCAAGGCCATATTTTCCGACTACCAATTGTTCTTCTTTGTTTCCAACTTTCACATTCTAATCACCAGTAATTACCAATGCATCCTGATTGCACGTTCAATCAATTTCAGACTACAGAAGCTGAAAAAAATCTTCAATTTCTTCAACTTTGTTCTTAGTGGTTGCTGCGTAAATTTGAATGATAGTCATATTAACTGGTCTTCCTTATAGGCCTATGGATATTATCCTATCACTGACAGCACTGTACTTCAGGATAGACCTCGAATTGTTCTTTTTGACGATAAATGTAACACCATTCCTCTTCAAGTTGTCATTTCTGGCGTAGTAGGCTATGTGTTGTCCAATTCAAAATGGCCAATACCAGTCCGTTTCAGCTCACTAATGCCTAGGATATCGATGCTTATGTGTTCCATTTCGTTTTTGAAGATTTCCAATTTTCCTAGATTCATACTTCGTATATTTCAGGTTCCAAGCATTAGTGGTATTTTCAATTGCCTCATATGCATGTGAAAGATGGACAATGAATAAGGAAGACTGAAGAAGAATAGATGCTTTTGAATTGTGGTGTTGGCAAAGAATATTTAATATACCAAAAGAACAAACAAATCTGTCTTGGAAGTAGTACAGCCAGAATGCTCCTTAGAAGCCAGGATGGTGATACTGCATCTAACATACTTTGGCCGTGTTGTCAGAAGAGATCAGTCCCTGGAGAAGGACATCATGCCTGGTAAAGTACAGGGTCAGCTTTTAAAAGAGGAAGACCCTCAATGAGATGGATTGACACAGTGTCTGCAGCTATGGGCTCAAGCATAACAACGAGTGTAAGTATGGCATGGGACCGGACAGTGTTTCTTTCTGTGGTACATAGGATCGCTATGAGTCGGAAGCAACTCCACTGCACCTAATAACAACAACAATAAACATCTTTCTGGTATTCTCAGCTTTTAGCCAAGATCCACCAGACATCAGCAATTATATCCCTCCTTCCGTGTCATTTTCTTTATTTTTTTTCTTTCAAATCAGGATTTTTTTATTTTAATATTTATTTAACCACAACTTATTTTTAAAAAAGAAAAGAAAGGGAACATATATCTGTGTACCCAAAGCCTAGCACACAGAGCACATGTTTCTTGTAGATCAGAGTCATTATACATGGTTGTCTGCCCAATGGATCAGAATCAAGTCATACAGAAATACAGCTGTATATGGCTTCATTATGTCATATCTTCTTTGACAAGACAAGTGATGGAACTTACCATTGTGCCAGTTGGGTAGTGCTCACATAGTTCATCTGAAGAGTTAGTGTTTCTTACTCTTTGGTCTGCCATCCCAATGATCCAGATCTTTCTTCATTATAATACCCTGATTCCATTACCCTTTGAAATCCTTCCACTGGCTATATACTTACATATTCAAATTTATCTCTCTAGGTTTATAGTCTCAGTCGTCCTCAATACATTTAATCAATTAATATATAAAAACAGAACCACCGTGGCCAGAAGTAGAACTGAAGTTAATGTAACAGTGGTTAAGAATTTCAACCGAGGTTTACATTCCTACCCATTACTATCCACAGGACTCTGGATGTGATAATAGCACCTACTTCATGGGGTTAATACGGGCATAGAATGAGCAATGTATGAAAAGTACTTGGTACTGTTCCTGACAGTGCACAATAAATGTTGTAATTTTAATTAACAATGCACATGTTATAATTGTTATTATGTGATAGCAATGATGGAAATAACAGTAATTCCCAAATGTTATCAGGTAGATATTTTGATTTTTCTCTTTTTTTTTTTTAATTATGCTTTAGATGAAGGTTTACAGAGCAAATTAATATCTCATTAGGCAATAAATACACATACTGTTTTGTGACATTGGTTGCCAACCCTACACCATGTCAACATTCTACCCTTGTCAACCTTGGGTTCCCCATTATCAGCTTTCCTGTTCCCTCCAGCCTTCTCATCCTTGCCCTTGGGTTGGTGTGCCCATTTAGTCTTGATTTGTTTTACGGGTCTGTCTAAATTTTGGCTGAAGGGTGAACCTTCGGAGTGACTTCAGTACTGATTTAAAAGGACACTTAGGGGCCATACTCTCGAGGTTTCTCCAGTCTCTGTCAGACCAGTAAGTATGGTCTTTTTTTGTAAGTTATAGTTTTGTTCTGCATTTTTCTCCAGTTCTGTCCTGGACCCTCTATTGTGATCCTTGTCAGAGCAGTCGTTGGTGGTAGCTGGGCACCATCTAGTTATGCTGGACTCAGTCTGGTGGAGGCTGCGGTAGTTGTGGCCCATTAGTTTCCACATCCTTTTCTGAATCGGCTTGAATTTCTGGCAGTTTCCTGTTGATGTACTGCTGCAGCCATTTTTTAATTATCTTCAGCAAAATTTTACTTGAGTGAAATTTTAAGGAGGCATATTTAAATATAAAGACAAAGAATATATGAAATTTAAAAGGTCAAAAAGATACGTAAGACAAATATTAATTAAAAGGAAATATGGTTTAGCTATAAAATATTAAACAAAGCAGATTTTAAGAAAAAAAACTCCAGATATGAAGATGTTCACACACACCATATAAGACAGGCTCTATTTTTTTTTTGATTATTAGCTTGGAGTCCTGGTGGTGCAGTGGTTAAAAGCTGACACTTACCAAAAGGTTGGCAGTTCAAATCCACCAGCTGCTCCTTGAAAACCCTACAAGGCAGTTCTGCTTCACCCTATAGGGTTGCTATGAGTTGTAATTGACTCAACATGATTGGTTTTTATTTTTTCATATTAGCCAGCATGTTTTGTAATGCTCCTTGGTTTTCAGATACTTTCACTGACTTTATTTGACTCTATACCAAGGAGAACTACATTTCCCAAGATCCTTTGCCAGCATATTTCTTGTAGGAAATCACAATGTAAGACTGTCAGAAGATTAGAAAGGCTATAGGACAGAAGTCAGCAGATTTCTCCTTCTCTCTTTCCCCACTTCAACTATAGTTCCTGGAAGTAACTGTGGCTTGCCATGATTTCACTTTGAATAAATAGCCACTCTCTTCATGGTTTCAAATATTGTCTGCTGGTCCTCACCTTGGTTCTGGGTTCTGCATGAGGGCCCCACCCATGGGGTCCTGGAAGCCATCTTGTCCTGCTGTTTGACAGTTTTCTGGGTGTTGGAAGCAACATACTGATGGGAGTCTCTAAGTTGATTCAGCTTCCCTTGTTTGGTTCCTTGATTCCTTCATCTCCTATTGAAGTACTTATCTGAATTCTGTTCTCTCTTTTGAAATAGCTAGTGATCTCTCTCCTGATAACTGATTTTTAGATGAGGAAATTAGGCTTAGAAAAAAGTTTTTGAAAGAGACAACCTACTGGAGACATTTTCTTCTCATGATGATGGAAGAAACAATAGAGAAATATGAAAATATAATATCGCTGAAACTCTAGGCTTGGAAGTGGTATACAAACACTTTCAGCCACATGCTATTGAGCAAAGTTTATCAAATCACTAGGTTAACGCGTGATGGAGTGAAGAAGTGTGCTCCTCATGTGATCAGCAGAAGGCAGTAAATACTTGTCAAATGATAGTCTCTTTATCACAGACTCCAAACACCATGGGCAGAAAGTTAGTTGAAAAAACTCTTTAGCAACCATAAGAGTATATTCCACAATTATCATGGCAGATAGGAAACCCTGGTGGCGTAGTGGTTAAGTGCTATGGCTGTTAACCAAAAGGTTGGCAGTTCGAGTCCACCAGGCGCTCCTTGGAAACTCTATGGGGCAGTTGTACTCTGTCCTATAGGGTCGCTATGAGGCAGAATCGACTCAACAGCAGTGGGTTTTTTGGGGTTTTGCATCATGGCAGATAAGGCAATATGAATCTTTTAAAAAGCATATCTCAGAGAGAAGATCCAGGGGCTATGCTATCAAAAAAATGAATGTGAAAACTACTCCAAGGAGGCAGAAAAGTGGCCTTATCAGTGACTATTCCTCATCAGAAATATAGTGGGCCTTTAAATGTCTGCCTAATGGAATTTCAGAACTTCTGGGGGCTCATGATTCCTGTGGATATCTCATTCTTTCTTTCCTAATACCAGTGTTTATTTCTGTTATCCTGTCCCTGTCCAACCAAGACATGCTGGATATTTGGATAACTGGGAAATTTAGATAATTCACAGGTCATCAGATAAAAGATGGACCTTATTGGTGACTGCTTATCACCAAGAGATCCTGGGCTTTGAGCTTATTCCATGACTGAACGGGACATTTGGTTGTCTCCTTTGGAGAGGAGTTGGGACCCAGAAGGGTGAACTACTTGATTAGGAATGTTGGTTAATCATCTGATCTTCATCCTTCCTGGCTCAAGTTTAGATTGCACTTCCCTTTTCTCTGAAGTTAGGTGTGGACTGTGAAACATTAGTGCAAGTGACATGCGTAACCCACGGCAAGAATTTAGAGCCAGCGAGTGAAATTCCATGTTCTTTCCATCTTCCAGAAATTGCTGTTGCTTCACAATGAGGGAAGCACCATCAGCCTGTGTCCCTGAGGGAGGACAAATCCCAAGATAACATGCAGCGTGATCCAGAAATCCACTCTTGTGGTTTTATGATAGAGATTTTTTTTTAATCACTGGTGTTATACTACAGCATAAACTAGAATATTATAACTAATTGCCCACATTCTAGACAAAAATTCATGTTTGTGATTCCACTCATCTAAAATTAACAAAATCTTGTCATTCCAGTGAGAAATTTGGGAATGTAGCTAAGTACACAGAGGGTAGAATTTCAGTGTTGAAGGGGAATTAGATTTGTGTATAAGTGGTAAAGACCAATGTTAAAATAATTTGGTAGTTTTTAAAATTTTTTTCTAACAAAATAAGACATAGACTCTGAAGTAACCCAATCTTCAAAAATACTGATATAGGATAGATGGAAATTACATAGGGGAATACAAAATAAATTCTTTTGTTCTTCTCATATTTTATAGAATAATCTCAGAAATTATACTTTTCATTAAGATTTCTGCCATTTTATTTTCATATCAAAAATATTTGAAAGATAAAAATAAATATATCCTTCCAGCTTTCAAAAATAATCACTGAGTGTATCACAATAAACTGTTCTCTTAATTTGTTTTATTTCTGGGAGTATGCAATAAAACTGCCAAGGAAAACAATAAGGCATCAGCCAACATACTGGATTATGCAATGCTGAGTATATTCCTCAGCCTCCCTCAGAGGATGCACATGACCCCTTCCCTCACGAAAGTTGTTCTCACTTGTAAATTACTTTCACAGAAAAACAAACAAATATTTCTAATGCTAAGAAAACGTGGCTGTAGGCATCAGATGATAGTGGGTAAAAAAAAAAAAAAAGTGGGTAGAGCATCAAAAATCAGAAAAAAAGTATTTCCTTTTTATTAGGTGAAATAAATTTCTAAATGTTCACCATCACTACTCATTTTTCTTTTGGTATCTGGAGACCATAAACATCACTATTCATGGCACCATGACCTGCACGGTGACTAATAAATGATAAGTGTTTGATAACCTAATTGTTGACCTAAATAATATGTAAATTGATGGCTATATTTTCTTTTTTTATGTAGCATAAAGTAAGTTCCCTAAAACCCGTTGCCATCGAGTGGGTTCTGACTCCGACCAACCCTATACGACAGAGTAGAACTGCGCCATAGGGTTTCCAAGGAGTACCTGGTGGATTTGAACTGCTAACCTTTTGGTTTGCAGCTGTAGCTCTTAACCACTATGTTACCAGGGTTTCCAAAGTGAATCCACGGTCTTATATCAAAACTTGCTACTACATTCTGTAAATTGTATTTCCAGGCTTGGAGTGGATAAGAAAAGAAATTATAAACAAGAAATTTAAACATGGACTCATTGAGAAAAAATGTATATATATATATATATATATATATAGTCCAATCAAATGAATTATTTGCAAGGGAAAAAGAATTAATATTTTGTTATAAAAGCTATGATTGGCAATAAATTTACTTTAAGTGAAATCATAATAGCAAGATATAAAATTGTTCTAAATTGAAATTTTTAAGCTTATTTTAAAAATCATAAACAGAGTGAGGGTAATGGGGAAGTTATGGTATATGGAAGCTTTTCAGAAGTAAATATTTAGCAAATGTGTATGGATAACAATTCTTTTTTTTAATATTAAGTATTCTTTTTATTGTGCTTTAAGTGCAAGTTTACAATTCTAGTAAGTTTCTCATACAAAAACTTATACAGACATGGTTAAGGTGATCCTAGTTGCTCTCCCTACAATGTGACAGCACTCTCCTTCTTTCTCCCCTGTGTATTTCCTGTGTCCATTCATCCAGTTCCTGTCCCCCTCTGCCTTCTCATCTCGCCTCCAGACAGGCTCTACCCACACAGTCACAATGTGTCTACTTGAGCTAAGAAGCACAATCCTCACCAGTTTCATTTTATGTCTTATAGTCCAGTCTAATCTTTGTCTGCAGAAGTGGCTTCGGAATGGTTTTAGTTTTGGGCTAACAGAGAGTCCAAGGGCCATGACCTCTGGAGTCCTTCCAGTGTTCAGTCAGACCGTTTAGCCTGGTCTCTTTTACTAGAATTTGAGGTCTGCATTCCACTTTTCTCCTGCTCCATCAGAGATTCTCTGTTGTGTTCCCTTTCAGTGCAGTCATTGGTGGTAACCGGGCACCATCTAGTTCTTCCAGTCTCAGGCTGTTAGAGTCTCTGGTTTAAGTGGCACTTTCTGTCTCTTGGGCTCATATTTCCTTGAGTCCTTGGTGTTCTTCACTCTCCTTTGCTCCAGGCAGATTGAGATCAACTGATGCATCTTACATGGCCGCTTGCTAACTTTCAAGACCCCAGACACCACTCATCAAAGTGGGATGTGGAATACTTTCTTAATACGATTTGTTACGTCAGTTGACCTAGATGTCCCCTGAACCATGGTCCCCAGACCCCCACCCTTGCTACTGTGTCCCTCGAAGTGTTTCGTTGTATTCAGGAAACTGCTTAGCTTTTGGATTAGTCCAGTTGTGCTGACTTCCCCTGTATTGTGTGTTGTCCTTCCCTTCACCTAAAATGATTCTTGTCTACTCTGTAATTAGTGAATATCCCTCTTCCTCCTTCCCCATTCTCGTAATCATCAAAGAATGTTTTCTTCTGTGTTTAAACCTTTTCCTGAGTTCTTATAATAGTGGTCTCATGCAATATTTGTCCTGCAACTGACTAATTTCAATCAGCATAATGCCTTCCAGATTCCTACATGTTATGAGATGTTTCATGGATTCATTGTTTTTCTCTATTGTTGCATCGTATTCCATTGTGTGAATATACCATAATTTGTTTATCCATTTATCCATTGGTGGGCACCTTGATTGTTTCCATCTCTTTGCTATTGTAACAGTGCTGCAGTGAACATGGGTGTGCATATATCTATTCTTGTAGGGCTCTTATTTCTCTACACTATATTCCAAGGACTGGGATTGCTGGATCGTATGGTACTCCTATCTTTTTAAGGAAACGCCAAATCGATTTCCTAAGTGGTTGTGCCATTTTACATTCCCACCAGCAATGTATAAGTGTTCCAGTCTCTCCACAACCTCTCCAACATTTATTATTTTGTGTTTTTTAGATTAGAGCCAGCTTCGTTGTGGTAAGATGGTATCTGATTGTAGTTTTGATTTGCATTTCTCTAAAGGCTATTGATCATGAGCGTTTCCTAACGTAGCTGTTAGCTGCCTGAACGTCTTATTTGGTGAAGTTTCTGTTCATACCCTTTGCCCGTTTTTTAATTGGTTTATTTGTCTTTTTGTTGTTGAAGTTTGGCAGTATCTTGTAGATTTTAAAGATTTAGACACTGATCGGATTTGTTGTAGCCAAATTTTTTTTCCCAGTCTATAGGTAGTCTTTTTACTCTTTTGGTGAGGCCTTTGGATGAGGATAAGTGTTTCATTTTTAGAAGCTCCCAGTTATCGACTTCACCTTCCAGTGTTTGTGCATTGCTGGCAATGTTTTGTATACTGTTTATGCTATGTTTGAGGGCTACTAGAGTTCTTCCTATTTTTTCTTCCATGATCTTTATCATTTTAGATTTTATATTTAGGTCTTTGATCCATTTTGAGTTAGTTTTTCTGCATGGTGTGAGAGGTATGGGTCTTGTTTCATTTTTTCGCAGATGGGTATCCAGTTATTCCAGCACCACTTGTTAAAGAGACTGTCTTTTCTCCATTTAATGGACTTTGGGCCTTTGTTAAATACAAGCTGCTCATACGTGGATGAATTTATGTCTGAATTCTCAATTCTGTTCCATTGGTCTATGTACCTGCTGTTGTGCCAGTACCAGGCTGTTTTGACTACCCTGGTGTTGTAATATGTACTAAAATCAGGTAGTGTGAGGCCTCCCACTTTGTTCTAATTTTTCAGTACTGTTTTACTTATTTAGGGCCTCTTCCCTTTCCATATGAACTTGGTGATTTGTTTCTCCATCTCATTAAAAAATGCCATTGGAGTTTGGATCAGGCTTGCATTTATCTATAGATTGCTTGGAGTAGAATAAACATTTTCACAATCTTGAGTCTTCCCATTGAAGAACAAGGTATGTTTTTTCACTTATGTAGGTCTCTTTCGGTTTCTTGCAGCAGTGTCTCATAGTTTTCTTTGTATAGGTCTTTTATGTCTCTGGTTAGATATGTTCCTAAGTATTTAATCTTCTTGGGGCTATTGTAAATGGTATTGATTTCATGATTTCCTCTTTGACTTTCTCTTTGCTCATATAGAGGAATCCAACTGGTTTTTGCATGTTTATCTTGTATCCTGATACTTTGCTGAAATCTTCTATTAGTTCCAGTAGTTTTCTTGTGGATTCTTTAGGGTTTTCCGTGTATAAAATCATATCATCTGCAAATAGAGATAGTTTATTTCTTCCTTACCAATTTGGATGCTTTTTTTTTTTTTCCCTAGACTAATTGCTCTGGCTAGGACCTCCAGAACAATGTTGAATAAAAGTGATGATAAAGGACATCCTTGTCTGGTTCCCGTTCTCAAGGGGAATGATTTCAGACTCACTCCATTTAGGGTGCTGTTGGCTGTTGGCTTTACATAAATGTCCTTTATTATGTGGAGGAATTTTCCTTCTACTCCTATTTTGCTGAGAGTCTTTATCATGAATGGATGTTGGACTTTGTCAAATGCCTTTTCTGCATCAACCCATAAGACCATGTGGTTCTTGTCTTTTATTTATATGATGGATTACATTGATTGTTTTTCAAATGTTAAACCATCCCAGCATACCTAGTATGAATCCTACTTGGTCAAGGTGAATTACTTTTTCAATATGTTGTTGGCTAGAATTTTGCTGAGGGTTTTTGTGTCTAAGTTCATGGGGAATATTGGTCTGTAATTTTCTTTTTTTGTGGTGTCTTCACCTGGATTTGTTATGACGGTTATGCTGGCTTCATAGAATGAGATTGGGAGTATTCCATCCTTTTGTATGTTCTGAAATACCTTTAGTAGTAGTGGTGTTAACACTTCTCTGAAAGTTTGGTAGAATTCTCCAGTGAAGTCATCAGGGCCAGGGCTTTAATTTATTGGGAATTTTTAATTATCTTTTCAATTTCTTCTTTTGTTATAGGTTTATTTAGCTGTTCTACATCTGTTTGTGTTAGATTAGGTAGGTAGTGTGTTTCTAGAAATTTATCCAATTCTTCTAGGTTTTCAAATTTGTTGGAGTACAATTTTTCATAATATTCTATTATGATTCTTTTAATTTCAGTTGGGTCTGTTGTAATATTGCCGATCTCATTTCTTATTCGGGTTATTTGCTTTCTCTCCTATTTTTCTTTTGTCCATTTGGCCAATGGTTTATCGATTTTGTTGATCTTTTCATAGAACCAGCTGTTGGTCTTGTTAACTCTTTCAATTGTTTTTCTTTTCTCTATTTCATTTAATTCTGCTGTAATTTTTATTATTTTGTTTCTACTGGTACCCTAGGACTTCTTTTGCTGCTTTCTTTCTATTTCTTTGAGTTGTAGGGATAATTCTTTGATTTTGGCCTTTTCTTCTTTTGGATGTGTGCATTTATTGCTATAAATTGACCTCTGAGCACTGTTTTGCTGTGTCCCACAGGTCCTGGTAGGAAGTGTTTTCATTCTCATTTTATTCTATGAATTTCTTTATTCCACCCTTAATTTCTTCTATAACCCAGTAGTATTTCAGCAAGGTGTTGTTCAGTTTCTGTGCGTTTGTTTTTTTTTTTCACTTGCTTTATGTTATTGGCTTCTACTTTTATGGCTTTATGGTCAGAAAAGATGCTTTGAAATATTTTGATGTTTTGGATTCTGTTAAGACTTGCTTTATGACCTAATATGTGGTCTATTCTGGAGAACGTTCCATGTGCATTGGAAAAGAAAATATGCTTGTCTGCCGTTGGGTGGGGTGTTCTGTATGTGCCTATGAGATCAAGTTGGTTGATTGCGGCATTTAGACTTTCACTGTCTTTATTTAGCTTCTTTCTGGATGTTCTGTCCTTCACCAAAAGTAGTGTGTTGGAGCCTCCTACTATTATTGTAGAGCTGCCCATCTCTATTTTCAGTGCTTTTAGAGTTCATTTTATGTATTTTGGAGCTCTGTCATTGGCTGCACTAAAGGGTCCTTCCTTATCCTTTGTGGTAGATTTTACTTTAAAGTCTATTTTGTTAGAAATTAATATTGCCACTCTTCTTTTTTTGGTTGTTGTTTGTTTGGTATCTCTTTTCCATCCTTTGAGTTTTAGTTTGTTTGTATCTTTATGTCTAAGGTATGTCTCTTGTAGGCAACATATAGGCAGATCTTGTTTTTTTAATCCATTCTGCCACTCTCTGTCTCTTTATTGGTGCATTTAGTACATTTACATTCAGCGTAATTATGTCTAGGTATGAGTTTAGTGCTGTCATTTTGATGCCTTTTTTTTTTGGTTGTTGACAGTTTCTTTTTTCCACTGAATTTTCTGTGCTGAGTAATTTCTCTTTATGTATTATCTTTTCCTCTTTTCCAGTGTTGTTGCTTTTGTTTTTGCTGTCTTCATGTTTTTCTTTTTTATTATTATTTTGATGTGCAGGATTGTTATTTTCCTTTGTGATTACCTTGATAAATTTACCCCTATTTTCATACTCCATATGAAAGATCTATGACTATATCTTTTAGTTCTTCTTTTTTGAGTTAATGTTGTCATCTTTTACTTCATGATGTCTGTTTCCCTGTTCTGAGCATTTTAGCTTTGATTTAGTTTTGTGATTTCTCTGTCTTGAATGATATCTGGTTTCCCTGTCCTCTGTTCTTGTCTTGGATTGTTATCTGATGTTATTGAGTTTCTAACTGGAGGATTTCCTTTAGAACTTCTTGTAATTTTGGTTTGGTTTTGGCAATGTCCCTCAACTTCTGTTTATCTGGAAATGCCATAATTCACCTTCATATCTGAGACAGTTTTGCTGGATATATAATTCTCGGCTGGCAATTATTTTCCCTTTAAGTCTTTATATATGTCCTCCCATTGCCTTCTTGCCTGCATGGTTTCTGCTGAGTAGTCTGAGATTAGTCTTACTGACTGTCCTTCACAGGTGACTTTTTGTTTATCCCTAGCTGCTCTTAAAATTCTCTTTATCTTTGGTTTTGGCAAGATCGACTATAATATGTCTTGATATCTTTCTCTTGAGATCTACCTTCTGTGGGGTTAGATGAGCATCTTGGAAAGATATCTCGTCTTTCATGATATCTGGGAGGTTTTCTGCCAACAAATTTTCCACAATTTTCTCTGTATTTTCTGTTTTTCCTCCCTGTTCTGGTACTCTGATTACTTGTAGGCTATTTCTCTTGATAGAGTCCCACATGATTCTTAGGGTTTCTTCATTTCTTAAAATTCTTTCATCTGATTTTTCTTTGAATATATTGGTGCCAAGTATTTTATTTTCAGTCTCACTAATTCTGACTTCACTTTCCTGAATTCTGCTCCTTTGACTTTCTACTAAGTTGTCTAATTCTGAAATTTTATTGTTGATCTTCTGAGTTTCTGACTGCTGTGTCTCTAAGGATTCTTGAAGCCTATTAAATTTTTCGTTATTCTCTTGAATAACCTTCTTAATTCCCTCAACTGCTTTATCTGTGTGTTCCTTGGCTTGTTCTGCATTTTGCCTGAGCTCTTTTTTTTCCTTCCTGATATCTTGAAGAGTTCTGTATATTATTATTTTGTATTCTACCTCTGGTAATTCTAGGAATATATCTTCATCTGGAAGATTCCTCAATTCTTTGCTTTGGAAGCTTGCTGACATGATCATCATCTGCTTCTTTATGTGATTTGATATTGACTGTTGTCTCTGTATGTTTGCATACTGTGTCCTAGCTTCTTGCTTTGTTTTGTTTTGAAATACTTAATAGGCTGCTCAAATTAGTTGGTTTGATTAATGGAGCCTTTGAAGCTCTAACGTCCTGTCACCAGATGGCTAGAGCTGTTATCAGATATATGAGCCTAGAAGTCCATTCAGTTTTCTTGTAAGGATTCAGCTCAGATTTCCAGGTAGTTAGTCACCAAGTGTGTGGTGTAGGCTCTCACCTACTGTCTTTGAGGAGCAGTGGTGATTGGTGTATGCACAGGTCTCTTGTTGCATCAGGTGGTCACACTCTGAGCAAGGTAGGGGGTTGACAACGTTTCCCTGAGTGTTTGTGAGGAAGACATGTCCCTGTTCTCTAGAGTGCACAAGTGGGTGGGCTCTGCAGCCATACCATTGACACCCGATACTTTTAACTGTAAGGACTGGGAGACACCACTTATCCTTGTACCCCTGACATGGGTGGCTAGGTGGTGCAGGTGGAGCCACCAGTCCTCAGGCCCCTGATTTGGGTAGGTGAGGACCCTGCTTATTAGAGCAGTGTCAAGCATCAAGAACCCACCTCGCCACTGCACAGCTGAAACCGTTAAAGTCAGACCTTAGGCCACACACCCTTGCACTGTAACAAGAACCCAGCTCCTGAAATGGGCCACACAGTTCTATGCAGGGGTGAAAGCCATTCAAAGTCTATGGTCCACTTGTGCCTGGACAGGAGCTGCTTCTGCCCTGAGTTTCCAGCTTAGAGGAGCCATCAGATTATTTTTTCCCTGTTTGTTAATTTGCTCCTTCTCCAATGGCTCTGGTTGCATGCCAGGACCCATCTCAGGCCCAGGGAAATCGAATGTCACTGAAGCCAGCTTGGGGGCCTGGGACAGATGGTGAGGGATCAGATAAATGGGAGAGAGTTCTTTTGAAAGGGGAGGTATTTGATCTGTGCAGTGAATTAAATGCTAGCACTTATGCCGAGAGCGCTGTTCTTCTCTGATTCTGGAGGCATGAGTAGACTCTGTGCCACTGGCTCTCTGTGGCTAGGGAAACCGTGTACAGAAAGCTACTGCCAGCCCTTCTGCAGTCACACCAGCAGATCAGGGATGAGGGGCGCTGGTTCCCACTGAGTTAGGTCCGGCAACTTCTTGCCGCTTCTGAACCATATCTCCCTCCCTCTGTTGCTAAGTCCAATTTCTTAACTTTGCCTTTGATGTTCAGGGCTCCTAGCTTGTCATATATATAATCAATTTACTTGTTTTTTCAGGTCTTTGTTGTAAGAGGGACTATCAGAAGCATCTGACTACTCCACTATCTTGGCCCTGCCTGCATCTGATGCATTCTTGTCTAGCTATATTTGATAGATACTTTTCTAGGTTAGAACATAAGTTTTCCTCATGCTTTCAAAGTAGACATTATGTTCTCATGCCTGACTGATGGAAATTCACAGTCATGGGAATTCTTTCCTTTTTTTTTTTTGATTCAAAAAATCCTCTTATAAAATGTAATGAAGAAAAGTATGTAAAATTGTTTATTTGCATTTTATGAATTCCTAACTTGGATTATTTCTAGCATAAATATAAATATTGAAAACAACTGCAAATATATCATCACAAAGTTTCACAATCCATATTTGCAACAATGGTTGAGGGCACCTGCTTTCCCTTGGACCATTTCTATTACTATTTTTAAGTCTTCCAATAGCTGATAAACCATTTGGAAAAATGATGAATTCCACCTGCCATTTTAATTTAAATTTATTTTTTAGTGAAATTAGATAAATTTCCATGAATATATTAGTGCCTTCTTATCTTCTACTGGACTCTCCTGACATATATTTTGCTCATTTTTATACTTTTATGTTGATTTGAGGAGTGCTATGGTGGCATAGTGGTTAAGAGCTATGACTGCCAGTCAAAAGGTCGGCAGTTTGAATCCACCAGGTGCTCCTTGGAAACCCTATGGGGCAGTTCCACTCTGTCAAAATTGACTCAATGACTTGGTTTATATGTATCATAAAGACAGGAAAGAAAGAAGAGACCAAAATGGATGTCAAAAGAGACTTCGAAACTTTCTCTAAAATAGCCGGTAGCTAAAGGGAATAGAAGAAATTAAGAAGTAGAAGAGCTGAACAGAAGATTCAAAGGGCAGCTTGAAAGACAAAATAAAATATTATAATGAACTGTGCAAAGATCTGGAGCTAGAAAATCAAAAGGGAAGAAAACTCTCAGTATTTCTCAAGCCAAAAGAACTGAAGAAAAATTCAAGCTGCAAGTCGCAATATTGAAGGATTCTATGGGCAAAATATTGAACAGCTCAGGAAACATCGAGAGAAAGATGGAAGGAATACGCAGAGTCATTATACCAAAACTAATTGGCCAATGTTCAACATTTCAGGATGTAGCATATGATCAAGATCCAATGGTACTGCAGGAAGAAGTCCATGCTATGCTGAAAGGAATGGCAAAAAACAAGGGTCCAGGAACTGATAGAATACCAATTGAGATGTTTCAACAAACAAATGCAGCACTGGAAGTGCTCACTTGTCTATGCCAAGAAATTTGGAAGAGAGCTACCTGGCCAACCAACTGGAAGAGAGCCAATATATATGCCTATTCCCAAGAAAGGAGGTCCAATTAAATGCAGAAATTCTTGAACAATATCATTAATATCACATACAAGCAAAATTTTGCTAAAGATCATTCAAAAGTGGCTGTAGCAGTGTATTGACAGGGAACTGCCAGAAGTTCAAGATGAATTCAGGAGAGGATATGGAATGAGGGATATCATTGCTGATGTCAGATGGATCCTGGCTGAAAGCAGAGAATACCAGAAAGATGTTTACCTGTGTTTTATTGACTATGCAAAGACATTCAACTGTGTGGATCATAACCAATTACAGATAACATAGCAAAGAATGGGAATTTAGAGCACTTAATTTTGCTCATGAGAAACTTGGACATAGATCAAGAGGCAATCGTTCCAACAGAACAAGGGGATACTTCATGGTTTAAAGTTAAGAAAGATGTGCATCAGGTTTGTATCTTTTCACCATACTTATTCAATCTGTACGCTGACCAAGTAACCTGAGAAGCCAGACTGTATAGAAGAATTTGGCATCAGGATTAGAGGAAGACTCATTAACAACCTGTGATATGCAGATGACAAGACGATGCTTACTGAAAGTGAAGAGGACTTGAAGTACTTAGTGATAAAGATCAAAAACCACAGCCTTCATTATAGATTACACCTCAACATAAAGAGAACAGAAATCCTCACAACCAGACCACTAAGAAACGTCATGATAAAAGGAGAAAATATTGAACTTGTCAAGGATTTCATTTTACTTGGAGTGACAATCAAAGCAGCATTCAAGAAATCAAATGACGTGTTACTTTAGGCAAATCTGCTGCAAAAGACTTCCTTAAAGTGTTAAAAAGCAAAGATGTCACTTTAAGGACCACGGAGTGCCTGATCCAAGCCATGGTGTTTTCAACTGCCTTATATGTGTGTGAAAGCTGGACAAGGAGTAAGGAAGATCAAAGAAGAGTTGGTGCCTTTGAATAATGGTTTTAGTGAAGAGTATTTAATGTACCGTGGACTGCCAAAAGGAGAAAAAAAATCTGTCTTGGAAGAAGTACAGCAAGAATATCCTACTGAGCAGTTACATCTCTCTTATAGGGTTGCTGTAAGTTGGAATCAACTCAATAACAATGGGTTTCATTTGGTTTAAGTGGAGTTCAAGGAAAAAATGTTTTATATAAATATCACAAAATACATTTCCTAAATCTAAATTGATAATTTAGATTTAGGAAATGTATAAATTTTGTTGCATTTTTTATTTATGAGAAAATCAAATTTGTAACTCTTCAGGGTTATACTTTATCTATATTAATGGGGTGCCAATTATACTTTCTGAGCATTCTTTTTAGTTCATATGATTTTTCAGTTGAGTCTAATAGTGTTTCAGGTTGATTATATCATACGTAAATACCATTCGTTTTTGCTAGCTTTTCAAAGGTAAGATATTTTTGGTTCCAGTGTTGTTTGCCATGATATCCAGGTCTACAATTTCCAAGAAAAATGTTGAGTATTTGATCCTTAATGTTTGATTGTAACATTGATGGAAAACATTAACAGTGTTTTATTTTCCATTTAAACTATGTATGCATTTTATCATGTTACAGATTTTTTTCTGCCTCTTCTAGACTATCAAAAAAAAATTAGTATGTTTGTATTTAGTGTTCTATGGGAATTTGTATTATTTTTTACCAAAAATGTTTATCCCCCACTTATGTGATGTCAAGGTTTTTCTCTAATTTGGAGTCATCATTGACTTCTCTCTTTCTCTAACATCTTATATACAACACTTTCTGTTGGTTGTATCTTCAGAATAGATTCCATATCTGCCCACTTCTAAATTACTCCCTTGCCAACACCCTGGGCCTGGCTGCCATTACAGCTTGCTCAGACACTGCAAGGGCCTCCTAACTGCTCTCCCAACCTTCAATTTTTCCCTCTAGAGTCTAATCAGACAACAACCAGGGGGAAGTTCTTAAAACATTACTCAGGTGACATGTCTCTCTGATCAAATCTTTTCAAAGATTTTAAATAAATCCAAGTCCTTTAGGCTGCCATGATAGTCTTTTGGACATATCTCTCACCTCACTACAGGGCACCCCTCTCTCCCTTGATTTCTGTTGTGCATCCTCCTTGTTTTGTTTCATTGCCTCCAGGCCTTTGGACTGGGGTTGGTTCTCTCTCCTAGCATTTTTTTCTTTTTTTTGCATATTTTCCTGTTGGTTGTCTCTCCTCTTTCTTTCAGATCTCTGCTCAGATATCACTCTTAAGAAAGGACTTTGCTGACCAACTAATTTAACCTATAAATTAACATTCTACTTCAATGCCTTGCTCATTTTGTAAACATTAGCATTACTTTGAATTTTACTGTATCTCTATTTGTATATGCATTTTTTTGTGTATTTCTACATTGGAATGTAAGTTTCTGATGGGCAGAGATTTGTCTGATGGTTTACTTCTGTTTCTATGGGACCTGAAACAGCAGTTGACAAACAATATGCACTTACTTAATATTTTTTAATGAATGGATTATTGTACTGGTCCTATTGTAGGGCCATCTTAGGAATTTTGTAATTACAAATATATGTTTAAAATACAGTATCTTTTTTATCTACTGACAGCATTCATTTTCTGGGATTTGATTTATGGTATTAAATAATATGCATAAGTGAGGCTTGTCCAACTTTATATTTTTGTTCTTTTTATCAAATGTTTCAGTGATAATGCCATAAATATTCATGATATATTGATAACAATTTCTGATAACAATTAAGTAGCAACTACAATATACCAAGCAGTGTTCTACACATTTTGTTTATAATAAGTCACTTAACTTTCACAGGGAGTCCCTAGTTGCACTAAAAAAAAAAAAAATTTTTTTTTTTTTTTGCTGTTAACCAAAATATTTGTGGCTTCAGTCTGCCCAGAGGCACCTCAGAAGAAAGACCTAGTGATCTACCTCCAAAAGGTCACAGCAATTGAAAGCCCTACAGAGTATGGGTTTGCCATGAGATGAAATCAGTTGGATGGCAACTAGTTAATCCTCACAACGTCAAAACCTATTACTTCTATTGAATCTGTTACTGTTGTTACTGCCATTGTACAGATGACAAAGTTGAGGCTCAGAGAGGTTAAGTAACTTGTTCTTGGTCATGCAACTAGAATTCATATGATTATTATTAATCACACGGTTTTGTTCTATTTTATATTCTCCATTGTCTAAACAGAACCATCGCAAAAGGGGAGCAGAGGAGGGCAGATGCCCCAGGGTCCAAGTCCAAGGGTGCAGCAGACAAGGTACAGAATACTTTTAGGCACCACAAATATGAAAGCCAGACAAGAGGGGGAAGACATTTCTGCTGACTCATCAACATCTATTCATCTTGAAATTTGGGATAGGGAAAGACTGAACTTAGAGATTGCCCCTGGAAACGCCTTACCCTCACTATGCCCTGTGTCTGCAATATATTACAAAGTATAAGAATTGCAAGTTTCTTGCTATTTTGATAAAAGTAACATAAAAATTATATGACAGTGATTTGCTTTGGATTTTAATGGTTCAGTAGCTTTCTAGTTTAGGTATTTTCTATTCAGTATTTTTTTGGTATTTTATTGATTATATTTTGTTAATGTATATCTGTGAACAGACTTACACGCGTGTATATGAACACGCACATGCATGCACACACTCCTACACTCATGAACACACATATCCACTCAAGGATTTCATGGATAAAATTATAATATTGACATGAAGGTAGATCTCAATAATTCTTGAGATATAGAAAGTTAATGGTTAAGAAGACTAAATTCCATCAATACTGTTTATATATTCTATGCAAATCTAATAAAAATCACAACAAAATTTGTAAAGAAAATGACAAACGAATTCTAAAACTTACGTAGGTATGTAAAGGCCCAATAGTAGCTAGAGTAGTACTAAAAAATAAGTAACAGCCCCTACCAGATACCTGACATTTTGTAAGAAATGAACAGTGCTGTGTCCTTATTTAAATAAACAGACTTCTCATTTGACTAAATCGTTTATGTCATTGTTTAATTTCTATCTCTATGTTTACAACTACCAAATTTATATCTCCAAATAGAATCTCTTCCCTGAAATCTATGGTTGAATATCAACTTCCAAGTTAATCTCTCCATGAGGATATATGTTAAGTATTCAAAGTTGACGTATTTGAAGTTTAAAGGTTGATTAGGCTCTCCAAGATATTTTCCTGCTCAATCTTCATCCTATCAATAAATGATGCCTTTATTCAACCAAAGCTTTAGTAGCATCCCTGACTCCACTGTTCTCTCAAAGAATGCATTATTCAGCATTTGCTCATTGTCTTCAGGATTTTGCTACTTTTGCTATTTTCCATACTTGATGGTTCAAGTCATCATACTTACTCACCTGTACTTTTGTAATATCTATCTAAATTGTCTTACTGTGCCCATCTTTGTACCATAAAGCACATGGAATAATCCATTTAAAGTATGTTAGATTTTATTACGGTTCTATTCAATTTTACAAAAACCTGAGTTGAATGGAAAGCTTTTAAAATTAAACTCAAGGCCCAACTCCACCTGGCCTCCATTGTTGTGTGCTCCTCAATTCCTATTACATCACTGGGCTCTTTCATTGTATTACAGCTATATTTTGCTGAGGTTTCTTCTTTGGATACTAACTCATCTCTTATTTCAGGGCTTTAGCCAGTTCATTTGCTTTGAGCAGTCTGCTTCTAGAAATGATAGAGAGACTTCATCCCTGAACCAGTTACTATCTTGTCCTTTACCCTACTTTTTTAATTTTTCTTCAGAGAGCAAGGCACCATCTAACTATATATGTAATTATGTGTATCTATTTCTGTCTACTACTAGAAAAAGAATTGATGCATGCAAACTCCAGTGTTGATGAAGAATATTGAATATACCATAGACTCCCAATAGAATGAATGTTTACTCATTCAGTCTTAGAAGAAATACAACCAAAATGTACCTTAGAAATTAGGACGGTGTTTTAGTCATCTAATGCTGCTATATCAGAAATACCACAGGAGGATGGCTTTAACAAAGAAAAATTTATTCTGTCACTGTCTAGTAGGCTACAAGTCCAAATTCAGGTCGTCGGCTCCAGGGGAAGGCTTTCTCTCTCTGTCTGCTCTGGAGGAATGCCCTTGTCATCAATCTTCCCTTGGTCTGGGAGCATCTCAGTGCAGGAATCTCAGACCCAAAGGGCATGCTCTGCTCCAGCACTCCTTTCTTGGTGGTATGAGGCCCCCATGTCTCTCTTCTCACTTCTCTCTTTTGTATCTCAAAAGAGATCCACTTAAGACACTACCTGATCTTATAGATTTCATCAACATAACTTCCGCTAATACATTTTATTACATCATAGTGATAGGGTGTACAACACTTAGCGAAACCACATCAGATCGTAAAATGATAGGCAATCATAGAATCGGACAAGGGAATCATGACCTAGGCAAGTTGACAGATATTTTGGGGGGGGACACAATTCAATCCATGACAGCTGGTGAGACTTCAAATTGCTTACTTTGGACATGTCATCAGGAAAAACCAATTGCTAGAAAAAGGTACCATGTTTGGTAAAGTAGAGAGCCAACCAAAATGGGGGAAACCCTCAGTGAGACGGAATAACCCAATAGCTGCAACAATGGACTCAAAATACCAAAGATCATGAAGATGTTACAGGACATGGCAATCTTTCATTTTATTATGCATAAAGTCACCGTAACTCGGAACCAACTTGATGGCAGCTAACAACAACTAGAATGCATATACTTTGACATCCTGCTTTGGTATCTGAAAAAAATATTTGTGTCCAGAAAGTATTTCTTGGATGAGTGAATGCAACTTGTGTAGATTAGATTATTAGTCACCAAATATTGACATTATTCCCCTGCTTGCCCCCCCCCACACACGGACCTACACTGTCTCCATGGGAGGAGTATATTTCCTGACCCATTGACACTAGTCTTGGCCATGTTACTTGGTTAATGGAATGTGGATATGAGTGTGAGTGTGGTGTTTCCCAGCCTAGTCTGTAAGAGACTTCTCCTCTGAAAGCTTGAAGTTCTACCATGAGATGAACTTGTCTCAAGTGTCTGCCGCCCCTTCAACTTGTCCAAGGAAATTAAGAGATGCATGGAAACAACCTGAACTCAAAACCTAGCTGATCTGTAGAGTTGCATGAAATACTTTTTATTACATGTCACTAAGATTTTGTGGTTGTCTTTTATGCATCATTATTGTAGTAAAATTCTGACTAATATCCCAACCCAGTGCCTTCGAGTCGATTCCATGACTAATATAGGAACATGATATGGAAGCCAAATACAGACCTAATGGTATATGAAGTATATGATTAATTCACTATACCTAGAAACAAGGGAAAGGGTTATCCTTGGTGCATCCTGAGTAGCGGGGTATTTCTCATCTCTTCCACATCAGGATTTGCCATATGACTTGCTGGGCAAATGGAATATGAATGAAGTGAAAGATTCCACATTCAAACAGAAGAATTAAGTGCCATTTACCTGGTTCCATCCATATTCCTATGCATTTGCCAGGATAGTGACTAACATAAGAGCTGCTAACCAGAAATGAAATAGGAAAGATGATAATACAGAGCAGATTTGCACTTGACTCACACCCAAGAGGTATTATAAATGAGAAATATCCCCACATTTTAAGTCAATGAAACTTGTGGATTGTCAATCAACTAGGATAGAGTTCAAGCCCAGTTCCAAGGATATAACCCAACCATTTCACCAATAACAGTAATCCCATTTGTCGTGATTATTTCTGGAGCATGAATTAAACCAGACGTTGTCTAATTAGGTCAACTGTTTATTTATTCTAGAAGGGGTTCATGCACCTGTAATTATTATACAAGTTTGAACTCAGGTTTTTTTTTTTTTTTTAACCCAGTTAACACAAATTTTAACTGATTTAGTGATAATGCAAAAAAAGTGCTGCTGCTGATGATAATGGTGATGATATACACCCGTCCCAACCCATATGTATTTTATATAATTAGTACTGACAGGAGCTTGGGTGAAATTTTGACTTGCTCTACAAGCATGACTAGAAACCAGTGAGATATCACAGGTGTCTCCTATGAACAATAGGCATATTGGTTTTGACAGACCCTAAACCAAAGATGTCCCTATAATAGCTGACTTGAATATCATATTTTTAATACCATTAGGTGACCATTTATATATTTTTATAACTGGTCCTTATTAATGGTAAGATAAACGGGACATTAATAGATTTGAATATCAGTATAACAACAGAGAACTGCAAAAAATTCAAGCCAGATTCAGAAGAGGGAGTGGAACCAGGGATATCATTGCTGATGTCAGATGGATCCTGGCTGAAAGCAGAGAATACCAGAAGGATGTTTACTTGTGTTTTACTGGCTATGCAAAGGCATTCGACTATGTGTGGATCATAACAAATTATGGATAACATTGTGAAGAATGGGAATTCCAAAACACATAATTGTGTTATCAGGAATCTGTACATGGATCAAGAGGCAATTGTTCAGACAGAACATGGGGAGACTGAGTAGTTTACCGTGAAGAAAGATGAATGTCAGGGTTGTGTCCTTTCACCATACCTATTCAATCTCTATGCTGAGCAAATAATCTGAGGAACTGGACTGTATGAAGAAGAATGAAGTATCAGAATTGGAGGAAGACTCATTACAGCCTGCATTATGCAGATGACACAACCTTGCTTGCTGAAAGTGAAGAGGATTTGAAGCATTTACTGAGGAAAATCAAAGACTACAGCCTTCATTATGGATTACACTTCAACACAAAAAAACAAAAATCCTCACAACTGGACCAATAAGCCAAACCACGATAAACAGAGAAAAGATTGAAGTTGTCAAGGATTTCATTTTACTTGGATCCACAATCAATACCATAGCAGCAGCAATCAAGAAATCAAAAGATGCTATTTCCAGAGGCAGAGCCAAGGTGGCAGAAGAGACAGGCGCTTCCAGCGAGCTCTCTTTACAACAAACACCTGAACAAAACAAGTGAAACAAGTATATTTATGACAAGCTAGGAGCCCTGAGTATCAAAGGCAAGCTTAGGAAAAGAACTGAAGGGCAGGGGGAGGAAGAGATGGTTCAGAAGTGGAGAGGAGTTACCAGACCTGAATCATGGGGAGCCCTTAGGCCCCATTCCCAGGAGCTGCAGTGGCGGGTTGGTACTAGTGTTCGGCCACAGTTTCCTCAGGGAGAAGCAGCCAGCCATACAGCCTACTCAGACCTCTGGAACCAGAGAAGAATGGCGCTCTCAGCAAAAGCTAATTACCTGCATATATTTCACTGCACCCCCCACTCTGCCCCCCCCCACCCCCCCTACTCCCAATCTGGCTTCAGTGGCTGACTTCCCTGGGCCTGAGATAGGTCCTGTTGAGAGCCTAGACCTATCCTCATGGGCTTTGAGAAGGAATAAATTTGCAATTGGGGAAAAACATAATTTACCACCTCCATTAACTGGGGAAGCTCAGGACAGAAGCAGCTCCTGATCAGACATAAACGGTCTGTGGACTTTGACAACCTTTCCCCTCTGCATGGACCTGTCTGGGCCTATTTCAGGAGAATAGGCCCCTGTTGGCAAACACCAACTATTTCAGCTGTGTGGTGGAGAGGTGGGTGTTTGATGTTTGACATTGCTTTGCCTATTAAACAGGGTCCTCACCTACCCATATCAGGGGCCTAAAGACAGATGGCTCCACTCAGGTCACCCAGCCACCCGCCAAAGGGGTCCGAGGATAACTGGTACTTCTCAGTCCTTACAACCAAAAATATTGGGTGCCCGTGGTCCGTCTGAAGAACCCACCCAACTGTACACTCTAGGGAATAGGGGCACACTTTCCTCAGAGACACTTGGGGGATGATTCTCAGCCCCCTGCCTTGTTCAGAGTATGACCATCTGCTACAACCAGATACAGGTACCTGCACTAATCACCCCTGCCCCTCTAAGGGTGTGGGACACAGCCTGCACCACACACTTGATGATCAGCTACCTAGACACCTGAGCTGAATTCATACAAGAAAACTGAATGCACTCCTAGACTGATCTACCTGATAACAGCTCTAACCATCTGGTGAGAGGACATCTGAGCTCCAAAAGTGAAAATAATCAAGTTAGCTCACTCAAGCAACCATCTGGGCATATCAAAACAAAACAAAGCAAGAAGCTATGACACAGTAAGCAAACATAAAATAAACTAATGCAATAACTTATAGATGGCTCAAAAAAAAAAAAAACAGTCAATTTCAAGTCACATAAAGAAACAGACCATAATTACCTCAACAAACTCTCAAAACAAAGAATCAAGGGATCTTCTAGATGAAAGTGCATTCCTGGAATTACCAGAGGCAGAAAACAAAACATTAATATGCAGAACCTTTCAAGACATCAAGAAGGAAATAAGGCAATGTGCAGAACAAGCCAAGGAACATACAGATAAAGCAATTGAAAAAATTAAAAAGATTATTCAGGAACATAATGAAAAATTTCATAAGCTGGAAAAATCCATAGACAGACAGCAATCAGAAATTCAGAAAATTAACAATAAAAATAAAGAAATAGACAACTCAATAGAAAGCCAGAGAAGCAGATTTGAGCAAATGGAAGGCAGAATTTCTGAACTTGAAGATAAAGCACTTGGCAGTCATATGTTTGAAGAAAAATCAGATAAAAGAATTTTTAAAAAATGAAGAAAGCTTAAGAATCATGGCAGACTGTATCAAGGGAAATAACCTACGAATGATTGGAGTATCAGAACAGGGAGGGATAACACAAAATACAGAGAAAATTGTTGAAGATTTTTTAGCAGAAAACTTCCCTGATATCATGAAAGAGGAGAAGATATCTATCCAAGATACTCGTCTAACTGAACATGAGGCAGATGTCAAAAGAAAGTCTCCAAGACAGATTATACTTGAACTTGCCAAAACCAAAGATAAAGAAAGAATTTTAAGAGCAGCTAGGGATAAAGGAAAAGTCACCTAGAAAGGAGAGCCAATAAGAATAAGCTTGGACTACTAGGCAGAAACCACACAGGCAAGAAGGCAATGGGATGACATATAAAAAGTTGAAGGAAAAAATTGCCAGCCAAGAATCATATATCCAGCAAAAATGTCTCTCAAATATAAAGGTGAAATTAAGAAATTTCCAGGTAAACAGAAGTTTAGAGAATTCATAAAAACCAACGCAAAACTACAAGAAACACTAAAGGGAGTTCTTTGGCTAGAAAATTGATAATATCAGGTATCAACCCAAGACTAGAACACTGGGCAGAGCAACCAGAAGTCAACCCAGATAGGGAAATCCAAAAAAACAAAGCAAGATTATTAAAAAAAAGAAACCCTCAAAACAGGGTAACAGCAATGTTATCATAGAAAAGAAGACAACATTAGAATAATAAAGAGGGAGTAAGAAATGTTATCATACACCTTCCATATGGAGTGGAAAATACGGCAATACAAAGAAATAAAAGTTACATTTAAATTTAGAAAAATAGGGGTAAATAATAAGGTAATCACAAAGGAGACAAGCTACCCTACTCATTAAAAAAAAAAGAAAAAAAAATAGAGACTCAGCAGAAACAAAATCAACAACAACAGATATGAGGAAAGGACAATATATAAAGAAAATCTACTCAGCACATAAAATCAAGTGGGAAAAAGAAACTGTCAATACACAAAAAAAGACATCAAAATGATAGCACTAAATTCACACCTATCCATAATTACTCTGAATGTAAATGGACTAAATGCACCAATAAAGAGTCAGAGAGTCTCAGACTGGATAAAGAAACACGATCTGTCTATATGCTGCCTACAAGAGACACACCTTAGACTTAGAGACACAAACTAAAACTCAAAGGATGGAAAAAAATACATCAAGCAAACAATAAGCAAAAAAGAGCAGGAGTAGCAATATTAATTTCTGACAAAATAGGCTTTAAAGTTAAATCCATCAGAAAAGATAAGGAAGGACACTATATAATGATTAAAGAGACAATACACCAAGAAGCTATAACCATATTAAATATTTACACACCCAATGACAGGGCTGCAAGATACATAAAACAAACTCTATCAGCATTGAATAATGAGATAGATAGCTCCACAATAATACTGGGATACTTCAACACACCACTTTCGCTGAAGAACAGGATATCCAGAAAGAAGCTCAGTAAAGACACGGAAGATCTAAATGCCACAATCAACTAACACGACCTCATAGACATATACAGAACACTTCACCCAACAGCAACCAACTAAATTTTCTTTTCTAGTGCACATGGAACATTCTATAGAATAGACCACATATTAGGTCATAAAGCAAGCCTTAGCAGAATCCAAAACACTGAAATATTACAAAGCATTTTCTCTGACCAGAAGGCCATAAAAGTGGAAATCAATAACAGGAAAAGCAGGAAAAAGAAATCAAACACTAACTAAACAATACCCTGCTCAAAAAAGATTGGATTATAGAAGACATTAAAAAAAATAAATAAGGATGGAATAAAGAAATTCATAGAATCCAATAAGATGAAAACACTTCCTAATAGAACCTTTGGGACACAGCAAAAGCGGTGCTCAGAGGCCAATTTATATCAATAAATGCACACATACAAAAAGAAAAAATGGCCAAAATGAAAGAATTATCTCTACAACTTGAAGAAATAGAAACAGAGCAACAACAACAAAAAAAAAACTCACAGACACTAGAAGAAAACAAATAATAAAAATTAGAGCAGAACTAAATGAAATAGAAAACAGAAAAACAATTGAAAGAATTAATAAGACCAAAAGCTAGTTTTTTTGAAAAAAATCAACAAAATTGATAAACTACTGGCCAAACTGACAAAAGAAAAACAGGAGAGGAACCAAATAACCCGAATAAGAAATGAGATGGGCGATATTACAACACACCCAACTGAAATTAAAAGAATCATATCAGATTACTCTGAAAAATTGTACTCTAACAATTTGAAAACCTAGAAGAAATGGATGAATTCCTAGAAACACATTACCTACTTAAACTAACACAAACAGAGGTAGTACAACTAAATAGAGCCATAACAAAAGACGAAGCGAAAAGGGTAAGCAAAAAACTGCCCCCCCCCCAAAAAGCTCTGGCCCGGACAGTTTCACTGAAGAGTTCTACCAAACTTTCAGAGAAGGGATAACAGCACTACTACTACAGGTATTTCAGAGAACAGAAAAGGACAGAATACTCCCAAACTCATTCTATGAAGCCACCATATCCCTGATACCAAAACCACGTAAAGACATCACACACACACAAAAAATTACAGACCTATAGCCCTCATGAACTTAGATGCCAAAATCCTCAACAAAACTCTAGCCAATAGAGTTCAACAACATATCAAAAAAAAAAATAATTCACCATGACCAAGTGGGATTCATAACACGTATACAGGAATGTTTCAACATTAGAAAAACCATTAATGTAATCCATCATATAAATAAAACAAAAGACAAGAATCACATGATTTCATCAATTGATGCAGAAAAGGCATTTAACAAAGTTCAACACCATTCATGACAAAAACTCTCAGCAAAATAGGAATACAAGGAAAATTCCTCAACATAATAAAGGGCATTGATACAAAACCGATAGCCAACATCATCCTAAATGGAGAGAGCCTGAAAGTATTCCCCTTGAGATAGGGAACCAGACAAGGATGCCCTTTATCACCACTCTTATTGAACACTGTGCTGGAGGTCCTACCCATAGCGATTAGGCTAAATAAAGACATAAAGGGCATCCAGATTGGCAAGGAAAAAGTAAAAGTATCTCTATTTGCAGATGACATGATCTTATACACAGAAAACCCTAAGGAATCCTCCAGAAAACTACTGAAACTAATAGTTCAGCAGAGTATCAGGATACAAGACAAACATACAAAAATCAGTTGGATTCCTCTACACCAACAAAAAGAACATCGAAGAGGAAATCACCAAATCAATACCATTTACAATAGCCCCGAAGAAGATAAAATACTTAGGAATACATCTTACCAGAGATGTAAAATACCTAAACATAGAAAACTAGAAGACACTACTGCAAGAAACCCAAAGAGACCTACCTATGTGGAAAAACATACGTTGCTCATGGATAGGAAGACTTAACATTATAAAAATGTCTATTCTACCAAAGGCAATCTACAGATTTAATGCAATTCCGAGCCAAATTCCAACTTTTTAAAAATAATTTGTATTGTGCTTTAAGTGAAAGTTTACAAATCAAGTCAGTCTCTCACATATAAACTTATAATATACGCCTTACTACACAATGAGACAGCCCGCTCCCTCCTTCCAGTCTCTTTTTTGGTGACCATTTTGTAAGCTTCTAACCGTCCCATCTTCCCTCCAAACAGGAGATGCCAACATAGTCTCAGGTGTCCACCTGATATAAGTAGCTCACTCCTCATCATCTTTCTCTCCAATCCATTGTCCAGTGCAATCCATGTCTAATGAGTCCAATGACATTTTTTAATGATAAGTAAAGCATTACTGGAAAAGAAGAATAAAGTGGGAGGCCTCACTCTACCTGATTTTAGAACATATTATACTGCCACAGTAGTCAAAACAGCCTGGTACTCCTACAACAACAGATTCATAGACCACTGGAACAGATTTGAGAATCCAGACATAAATCCATCCACATATGAGCAGTTGATATTTGACTAAGGCACCAAAACAGTTAAATAGGGAAAAGACAGTTTTTTAAACAGATGATGCTGGCATAACTGGATATCCATCTGCAAAAAAATCAAACAAGACCCATACCTCACCCCATGCACAAAAACAAACTCAAAATGGATCAAAGACCTAAATATAAAATCTAAAATGATAAAGATCATGGAAGAAAAAATAGGGACACTGTTCGGAGCCCTAATACATGGCATAAAGAATATATGAAACATTATTAATAATGCAGAAGAAAAACCAGGTAACTGGGCGCTCCTAAAAATCAAACACCTATGCTCATCCAAAGACTTCACCAAAAGAGTTAAAAGATTACCTAGACTGAGGAAAAGTTTTTAGGTATGACATTTCCAATCAGTGCCTGATCCCTAGAATCTACATGATACTGCAAAAATTCAACTACAAAAAGACAAATAACACAATTAAAAAATTGTCAAAAGATATGAACAGACACCTCACTAAAGAAGACATTCAGGTAGCTAACAGATACATGAGGAAATATTCATGGTCGTTAGCCATTAGAGAAATGCAGATCAAAACTACAATGACATTTCATCTCACTCCAACAAGGCTGGCATTAATCCAAAAAACACAAAACAAGAAATGTTGGGGAAGTTGTGGAGAGATTGGAACACTTACACACGGTTGGTGGGAATGTAAAATGGTACAACCACTTTGGAAATCAATTTGGCGCTTCCTTAAAAAGCTACAAATAGAACTACCATAAGATCCAGCAATCCCACTCCTTGGAATATATCCTAGAGAAATAAGAACTTTTACAGGAACAGATATATGCACCCTTATGTTCATTGCAGCACTGTTTAGAATAGCAAAAAGATGGAAGCAACCAAGGTGCCCATCAATGAATGAATGAATAAATAAACTATGGTATATTCACATGACAGAATACTGCACATTGATAAAGAACAGTGATGAATCTGTGAAACATTTCATAACATGGAGGAAACTGGAAGGCATTATGTTGAGTGAAATTAGTTACAACAGAATAAGTATTGTATAAGACCACTACTATAAGAACTAAGAAATAGTTTAAACAGAGAAGAAAATATTCTTTGATGGTTAAGAGAGATGGGAGGGAGGGAAGGAGGGAGGGAGGAAAGGAGACGGATAGTCACTAATTAGGTAGTAGATAAGAACTACTTTAGGTAGTAGATAAGAACTACTTTAGGTGATGGGAAAGACAACACACAATACAGGGGAGGTCAGCACAACTGGACTAAACCAAAAGCAAAGAAGTTTCCTGAATAAACTGAATGCTTCGAAAGCCAGAGTAGCCGGGGCAGGGGTTTGGGGACCATGGTTTCAAGGGACATCTAAGTCAATTGGCATAATAAAATCTATTAAGAAAACATTCTGCATCCCACTTTGGAGATTGGCATCTGGAGTCTTCGGCCCTAGCAAGCGGCCATCTAAGATGCATCAATTGGTCTCAGTCCACCTGGATCAAAGGAGAATGTAGAACACCAAGGACACAAGGTCATTAAGAGCCCAAGAGACAGAAAGGGCCACATAAACCAGAGACTACATCAGCCTGAGACCAGAAGAACTAGATGGTGCCCAGCTACAACTGATGACTGCCCTGACAGGGAACACAGAGAACCCCTGAGGGAGCAGGAGAGCAGTGGGATGCAGACTCCAAATTCTCGTAAAAAGACCAGACTTAATGGTCTGACTGAGACTAGAAGGACCCTGGTGGTCATGGTCCCCAGACCTTCTGTTGGCCCAGGACAGGAACCAACTCTTCAGACAGGGATTGGACTGGACAATAGGTTGGAGAGGGATGCTGGTGAGGAGTGAGCTTCTTGGATCAGGTGGACACTTGAGACTGTGTTGGCATCTCCTGTCTGGAGGGAAGAGGAGAGGGTAGAGAGGGTTAGAAGCTGGAGGAATGGACATGAAAAGAGAGAGTGGAGGGAGGGAGTAGGCTGTCTCATTCGGGGAAGAGCAATTGGGAGTATGTAACAAGGTGTATATAAGTTTTTGTGTGAGAGACTGACTTGATTTGTAAACTTTCGCTTAAAGCACAACAAAAATTAAAAAAAAAAAAGAAAGAAATCAAAAGACGCATTGCATTGGGCAAATCTGCTGCAAAGGACTTCTTTAAAGTGTTGAAAAGCAAATATGTCACCTTGAAGACTAAGGTGTGCCTGACCCAAGGCATTGTGTTTTCAATCGCCTAATATGCATGTGAAAACTGGACAATGAATAAGGAAGACCAAAAAAGAATTGACGCCTTTGAATTGTGGCGTTGGCAAAGAATATTGAATGCACTGCCAAGAGAAGGAACAAATCTGTCTTGGAAGAAGTACAACCAGAATGCTCCTTAGAAGCAAGGATGGCGAGACTGTGTCTTACATACTTTGGACATGTTGTCAGGAAAGATCAGCTCCTGGAGAAGGACATCATGCTTGGTAAAGTACAGGATCAGCGGAAAAAAAGGAAGACCCTCAAAGAGAGAGATTGACACAGTGGGTGCGACAATGGGCTCCAGGATAGTAACGATTTTAAGAATGGTACAGGACCAGGCAGTGTTTTGTTCTGTGATACATAGGTTGGCTATGAGTCAGAACAGACTTGATGGCACCTAACAACAACAATCAATTTGAAAATGATACCTTCAGTTCTTTTTTACTCCAATTTACTGAACGCTCTGTAATTCTGGTTGACTCATAGTGCCACAGTATTTCAAATTTATTTTCCTAACTTTTTTCAGATTCTTCGAAATCATCCTGCTGAGTGATTTGGATAACTTTTATATACAACTTCCATCAACCTAGTTGCATGGTACATTCAAATATTAACAAAAAAAAAAATTAGTCAACCCATTTATTTAAGTCCGATTAGAGCCACTTCATTTCTCACAAAAAGATTTAATAAATATCGAATTATTTTACAAATAGTTGTGTTGGCATTTGTAAACATATTCCATTTTCTCATGCTTTACTTGAGTCATATTAAGCCCTGATATCCTCCTTCCTTTTGGGAATGTGAGAGTGGAGAGGCAATTAAGAATAATCCACAGCTGGCTCCAGTCAGGCATCTCCTTTCCATGAACCCTTCCTTTATGATAAAAATCTCACATGAGATGATTCTAGATGATGTAATTATCAAGGAAGAGTAAAATTCCCATGTTTCCATATGAGGTTTCATTTCACTGAGAATTAAGTTACCTTGATTAGTGTTTATTTTCCTCGTGCCACACACAAGCAGTTGCACCTAGAAGATATCGCTTGTTTAAGATATTTCTGTTCATTTGTTTAACTTTAAGAGTCTTCTTTGGGACCCAGTCAAGACAGCCAAATTGCATTTGGTTCTTTTTCTGGTCTTTAGGAGCCAATGATGTAACCACCAGGAAGGTAAGCAGCTATAAAAATGAAGGTTTCTGCACAAATGAGTTCAAATGCATGACTGCAGGACATCAGGAATGTTCTGGATGAAATATGATGAATATGTTGTTGCTTCTAAGATTTTGTGGAAACTCTGGTGACACAGTGGTTAAGTGCTATGGCTGCTAACCAAAGGGTCAGCAGTTTGAATCTGCCAGGCGCTCCTTGGAAACTCTATGGGGCAGTTCTACTCTGTCCTATAGGGTCGCCATGAGTAGGAATCACCTCGACGGCACTGGGTTTGGTTTGGTTTTTTGGTTCTAAGATTTTGCAGGTAAGGATAAATTTTCTTAATCTTTTTATTCCCATAAATGATTGTCTAATCAAATATACATTATTCTATTTTAAACACCATTGTAGAAGCAACCTTCTGTATGTTCCTGCTATGAACATATTTTACATTTTGTTTGATTATTACTGTTCTAGTCCTACCCTTCTGAGAACCAATCCTTTTGAAATCCTCACCTGCTCTTCATATTAGGTTTCTAACTTACTCTTCTTACATTAATAACAAAATATTAATATCTATATTTATAAATTTATCACTTCAACATGACAGTTAAATTATCTAGCCTGATGTATGGATTCAATAGATAATAAGTAACATATTTATATTTTCTTACTATTTTAAATAACTTCCGCATGCCATGTGAGGCAGGCAGTGCAGGAATTATCTATATTTTAATTTCAGGAAGGTAAATTGCTTACTTAGATGCATACCCCCAATAGCATATAAACACTGAAATTCAACCTAGTGTTTGTGAATTCACAATGAAACTGAAAGGGAAACAAAAAGAGGTAGCATAGAAAGAAAGAAGAAGGGAAGGAAGGAAACGTATCTGAGCAAACTGTCTAGAAGCTTGGAGTGAGTAAAGAAGGCAGGTAGAAGAAATAGCAATATTTGTTAGTATTGGCTTTGTTTCATCCATTGTCAGAAGTAAGTTTCATACGTATGTATATATATATATATATATATATATATGTATGTATATTCTTTCCAGATGAGGGTCATCATCCCATTTTGTGGGTGAGTAAATCAAGGCTACGGAAAGTAAAGAAGCATACTTAAAGTCATCAGCCAATTAAGGGCAGAGTGGGATTACAAATACAAATCTGCCTAATTAAAAAGCCAACATTGTATCAATGATATTTCCCTTAACGTTATAATGGCTCCCACTTTATACTTACAATGTAAGCATTGCTGGACAGTATAAAATACCTATTTGATTCCTGAGTTTCCTATACAAAAAAGTAATGATGAAAGTGGTGAGAAATTTAAAGTCTTGAACACTACAAACACTCTGGGCTGTACCATACATAATACGACATGAACAATTGACTTCGTTCTCCAAAAGTAAAAGATAAGAAATATTAGACAGCAAAGATAATTTAAATCTATTAGCCAGCAAAACATGTGAAAATAGTAGCCCAACCACTCCTGACTGTCTACTGTGTTAGTATCATAATCACTATTCAGAGACTGATGCTGAGTTTGTGCCATTGAGAATGGGTGAAAACAGGAGCACCAACTGGTCTCAAAGGCATTTAAACCCCTACTGAGAACTGGAGCTAATCATTTGATCTTACTTATTTGGAATTTATTATAATTTTTGATCAATTTACATTTAAAATTTTAAACATTACATAATTCTCTTTGACATATTTCATGCACTAAATACATAGCTGGAATATAAGCTTATCAATTTATCTGACTTATTACAAGAAAGGAATCCTGGTGATGTAGCGGATTCCAACCTGGCTGCTAACCAAAAGGCCTACAGTTCAAATCCACCAGCCACTCCTTGGAAGCCCTTATGGGGCAGCTCTCCTCTGTCCTACAGAGTCGGTATGAGTTGGAATCAACTTGATGACAACAGGTTTGGTTTAGTTTTTTTTAACACAAGAAAAATCTAAATGTTAACATCATTTTTGGTGAATTTATATTTTGAAATTAAAAAGAAATGTATATATCTAAAAAAAGCATAGATAGATTGTAACCTGTTTTACAAATGTTGAAATTAAGTTTTATAGTCAGTAAGTATTGCCGATATACAGCTAGTCAATGAAGGAAGTAAAACCCAGGTAATTGAAACTTGATTCTAAATCCCATTCTGTCTCCACAAAAATGTAATTACTTTTTAATCATGCCTGAACTCTGAGTGGACAAGAATATAATAAAAGAAAAAAACAACAGCAAATAAAATGAAACACTGTTTTAAGTGTTAAGGTAGAGAAATAAGAAAGACATTTAAAAGTAAATAACAAGGCTTCAACAACAGGTAAAGAGCGCAATAAGGCAGTAAACATGTTGAGTCGACAATAGTGACCATAGTGCTATAAAAAAATATATATATATATAGGATGTTAAAAAAAAAAAAAAGACTTCACAGGGACACAGAGTGATCAGTATCACATAAAATGGTGGTGGGACTAGAACTTGGGTTTACAGCACTGTGAAGATTTTCACAGCTATTTAGGAAGTGGTAAAGGGAAAAGTAATGCATTCAGAATGGGAAGAGTTGTGAGCAAAGCTATGTTTATGTAATGATTTAAGCATTTTTTCTACAGCATGGGACTTGTAAAATGATTTATTGCATTAAAATAATACGTGAATGACATGGACAACTAGTTTAATTCCAATAAATCAGAAATTGCAACACCTGCTAAAGGGAAAAGCTGGTGGATGCATATTTTGAAGCATCTAGCTGCTTTATTTCGGTGTCAAGATGCTCCTCTCTTTTACATAACGCTGGTAACCTCTGCTGCACTTATTTTTTATTCTTTGTTTTCTGTTTGTGTCTGTCATGACAATAGATATCTATTGACTTATTCTGCTGTTTAATGTGTTATTTGTTTTTGTCTTTTTTAACCATCCGAATTATTACATTAAACATTTACCTACAAGTACACCTATAGTTATGGAACATATTTGTTGTTGAAACTTTCATGTCAAAATATTTTTTGATTCAGTATTCTCTAGCCACAATAGTCCCTCCAACTCTTTAAACCATTGGAACATCACTTTATAATTTGAAATGTAATGTTATACACATTATTACACACCTGATTGTTGTCTTAAGCCACATAAAAAAAAAAACATAGTGGTGAAAAATTTATATAGAGACGATGATTTGATGAAATAGTGGTTTGCCTAATAATAAAACTTAACATTTTTATAAGATTTTTCACTGTAATTTTCAAGGAGAGATTTGGAGCCAATTTTTTTTTTTTTTTTAATTTTTATTAAGCTTCAAGTGAACATTTACCATTCCAATCAGTCTGTCACATGTAGCTTTACATACATCTTACTCCCTTCTCCCACTTGCTCTCCCCCTATTGAGTCAGCCCTTACAGTCTCTCGTTTCGTGCCAATTTTACCATCTTCCCTCTCTCTCTATCTTCCCATCCCCCCTCCAGTCAAGAGTTGCCAACACACTCTCCCGTGTCCACCTGATTTAATTAGCTCACTCTTCATCAGTATCTCTCTCCCCCCCACTGACCAGTCCTTTTCATGCCTGATGATTTGTCTTCGGGGATGGTTCCTGTCCTGTGCCATCAGAAGTTCTGGGGAGCATTGTCTCTGGGATTCCTCTAGTCGCAATCATACCATTAGGTGTGGTCTTTTAATGAGAATTTGGGGTCTGCATCCCATTGGTCTCCTGCTCCCTCAGGAGTTGTCTGTTGTGTTCCCTGACAGGGCAGACATCGATTGTGGCCGGGCACCAACTAGTTCTTCTGGTCTCAGGATATTGTAGGTCTCTGGTTCAAGTGGCCCTTTCTGTCTCTTGGGTTCTTAGTTGTCATGTGACCTTGGTGTTCTTCCTTTGCCTTTGCTCCCGGTGGGTTGAGACCAATTAATGTATTTTAGATGGCTGCTTGTTGGCATTTAGGACCCCAGGTGCCACAATTCAAAGTGGGATGCAGAGTGTTTTCATAATAGAATTGTTTTGCCCATTGACTTAGAAGTCCCCTCAAACCAAGTTCCCCAGACCCCAGCCCCTGCTTCGCTGACCTTTGAAGCTTTCATTTTATCTCGGAAACCTCTTTACTTTTAATCCAGTCCAATTAGGCTGACCTTCCTTGTTTTGAGTGTTGTCTTTCCCTTCACCCAAAGCAGTTCCCATCTACAGATTGATCAATAAAAAGCCCTCTCCCTCCCTCCCTCCCTCCCTTCCCCCTTTGTAACCACAAAAGTATGTGTTCTTTTCCGTTTTTTCTATTTCTCAAGATCTTATAATAGTGGTCTTATACAATATTTGTCCTTTTGCAACTGACTCATTTCGCTCAGCATAATGCCTTCCAGATTCCTCCATGTTATGAAATGTTTCAGAGATTCGTCACTGTTCTTTATCGATGCATAGTATTCCATTGTGTGAATATACCACAATTTATTTACCCATTCGTCCGTTGATGGACATCTTGGTTGCTTCCAGCTTTTTGCTATTGTGAACAGAGCTGCAATAAACATGGTGTGCATATATCTGTTTGTGTGAAGGGTCTTGTATCTTTAGGGTATATTCCGAGGAGTGGGTTTCTGGGTTGTATGGTAGTTCTATTTCTGTTTAAGATAACGCCAGATGGATTTCCAAAGTGGTTGTACCATTTTACAATCCCACCAGCAGTGTATGAGAGTTCCAGTCTCTCCGCAGCCTCTCCAACATTTATTATTTTGTGTTTTTTGAATTAATGCCAGTCTAGTTGGTGTCAGATGGAATCTCATCGTAGTTTTAATTTGCATTTCTCTCATGGCTAATGATCGAGAGCATTTTCTCATGTATCTGTTGGCTGCCTGAATATCTTCCTTAGTGAAATGTGTGTTCATATCCTTTGCCCACTTCTTGATTGGGTTGTTTGTCTTTTTGTGGTTGAGTTTTGACAGAGTCATGTAGATTTTAGAGATCAGGCGCTGGTCTGAGATGTCATAGCTGAATATTCTTTCCCAGTCTGTAGGTGGTCTTTTTACTCTTTTGGTGAAGTCTTTAGATGAGCATAGGTGTTTGATTTTTAGGAGCTCCCAGTTATCTGGTTTCTCTTCATCATTTTTGGTAATGTTTTGTATTCTGTTTATGCCCTGTATTAGCGCTCCTAGGGTAGATCCTATTTTTTCTTCCATGATTTTTATCGTTTTAGTCTTTATGTTTAGGTCTTTGATCCACTTGGAGTTAGTTTTTGTGCATGGTGTGAGGTATGGGTCCTGTTTCATTCTTTTGCAAATGGATATCCAGGTATGCCAGCACCATTTGTTAAAAAGACTATTATTTCCCCAATTGACTGACACTGGTCCTTTGTCAAATATCAGCTGCTCATAAATGGATGGATTTATATCTGGATTCTCAATTCTGTTCCATTGGTCTATGTGCCTGTTGTTGTACCAGTACCAGGCTGTTTTGACTACTGTAGCTATATAATAGGTTCTGAAATCAGGTAGGGTGAGGCCTCCCACTTTCTTCTTTTTCAGTAATGTTTTGCTTATCTGGGGGTTCTTTCCTTTCCATATGAAATTAGTGATTTGTTTCTCTATTCCCTTAAAGTATGACATTGGTATTTGGATTGGAAGTGCGTTGTATGTATAAATGGCTTTTGGTAGAATAGACATTTTTACTATGTTAAGTCTTCCTATCCATGAGCAGGGTATGTTTTTCCATTTAAGTGTGTCCTTTTGAATTTCTTGTAGCAGAGTTTTATAGTTTTCTTTGTATAGGTCTTTTACATCCTTGGTAAGATTTATTCCTAAGTATTTTATCTTCTTGGGGGCTACTGTGAATGGTATTGATTTGGTTATTTCCTCTTCGGTGTTCTTTTTGTTGATGTAGAGGAATCCAAGTGATTTTTGTATGTTTATTTTATATCCTGAGACTCTTCCAAACTCTTCTATTAGTTTCAGTAGTTTTCTGGAGGATTTCTTAGGGTTTTCCATGTATACGATCATGTCATCTGCAAATAGTGATAGCTTTACTTCCTCCTTACCAATCTGGATACCCTTTATTTCTTTGTCTAGCCTAATTGCCCTGGCTAGGACTTCAAGTACGATGTTGAATAAGAGCGGTGATAAAGGGCATCCTTGTCTGGTTCCCGTTCTCAAGGGAAATGCTTTCAGGTTCTCTCCATTTAGAGTGATATTGGCCGTTGGCTTTGCATAGATGCCCTTTATTATGTTGAGGAATTTTCCTTCAATTCCTATTTTGGTTAGAGTTTTTATCATAAATGGGTGTTGAACTTTGTCAAATGCCTTTTCTGCATCTATTGATAAGATCATGTGGTTTTTATCTTTTGTTTTGTTTATGTGATGGATTACATTAATGGTTTTTCTGATATTAAACCAGCCTTGCATACCTGGTATAAATCCCACTTGATCAGGGTGTATTATTTTTTTGATGTGTTGTTGGATTCTATTGGCTAGAATTTTGTTAAGGATTTTTGCATCTATGTTCATGAGGGATATAGGTCTAAAATTTTCTTTTTTTGTAATGTCTTTACCTGGTTTTGGTATCAGGGAGATGGTAGCTTCATAGAATGAGTTGGGTAGTATTCCGTCTTTTTCTATACTTTGAAATACCTTCAATAGTAATGGTGTTAAGTCTTCTCTGAAGGTTTGGTAGAACTCTGCAGTGAAGCCATCTGGGCCAGGACTTTTTTTTGTTGGGAGTTTTTTGATTACCGTTTCAATCTCTTTTTTTGTTATGGGTCTATTTAGTTGTTCTACTTCTGAATGTGTTAGTTTAAGTAAGTAGTATTGTTCTAAGAATTTATCCATTTCTTCTAGGTTTTCAAATTTGTTAGAGTACAATTTTATGTAGTAATCTGATATGATTCTTTTGATTTTATTTGGTTCTGTTGTGATGTGGTCCTTTTCGTTTCTTATTCGGGTTATTAGTTTCCTTTCCTGTTTTTCTTTAGTCAGTCTAGCCAATGGTTTATCAATTTTGTTAATTTTTTCAAAGAACCAGCTTTTGGCTTTGTTAATTCTTTCAATTGTTTTTCTGTTCTCTAATTCATTTAGTTCAGCTCTAATTTTTATTATTTGTTTTCTTCGGGTGCCTGATGGATTCTTTTGTTGCTCACTTTCTATTTGTTCAAGTTGTAGGGACAGTTCTCTGATTTTGGCTCTTTCTTCTTTTTGTATGTGTGCATTTATTGATATAAATTGGCCTCTGAGCACTGCTTTTGCTGTGTCCCAGAGGTTTTGATAGGAAGTATTTTCATTCTCGTTGATTTCTAAGAATTTCCTTATTCCCTCCTTGATGTCTTCTATAACCCAGTCTTTTTTCAGGAGGGTATTGTTCATTTTCCAAGTATTTGATTTCTTTTCCCTAGTTTTTCTGTTATTGTTTTCTAGCTTCATTGCCTTGTGGTCTGAGAAGATGCTTTGTAATATTTCGATGTTTTGGATTCTGGAAAGATTTGTTTTATGCCCTAATATGTGGTCTATTCTAGAGAATGTTCCATGTGCGCTAGAAAAAAAAGTATATTTTGCAGCAGTTGGGTGGAGAGTTCTGTATAAGTCAATGAGGTCAAGTTGGTTGATTGTTGTAAGTAGGTCTTCCGTGTCTCTGTTGAGCTTCTTACTGGATGTCCTGTCCTTCTCCGAAAGTGGTGTGTTGAAGTCTCCTACTATATATGTGGAGGTGTCTATCTCACTTTTCAATTCTGTTAAAATTTGATTTATGTATCTTGCAGCCCTGTCATTAGGTGCGTAAATATTTAATATGGTTATGTCTTCCTGATCAATTGTCCCTTTTATCATTATATAGTGTCCTTCTTTATCCTTTGTGGTGGATTTAAGTCTAAAGTCTATTTTGTCAGAAATTAATATTGCTACTCCTCTTCTTTTTTGCTTATTGTTTGCTTGATATACTTTTTTCCATCCTTTGAGTTTTAGTTTGTTTGTGTCTCTAAGTCTAAGGTGTGTCTCTTGTAGGCAGCATATAGATGGATCGTGTTTTTTTATGCGGTCCGTGACTCTCTGTCTCTTTATTGGTGCATTTAGTCCATTTACATTCAGCGTAATTATAGATAAGTAAGTTTTTAGTGCTGTCATTTTGATGCCTCTTCATGTGTGTTGTTGGCCATTTCATTTTTTCCACATGCTTTTTTTTGCTGAGACGTTTTTCTTAGTAGCTTGTGAGATCCTCATTTTCATAATGTTTAACTTTGTGTTTATTGAGTCGTTACGTTTTTCTTGGCTTTTTTCTTGAGTTATGGAATTGATATTCCTTTTTGTGGTTACCTTTTTATTTACTCCTATTTTTCTAAGTAAAAACCTAACTTGTATCCTTCTATTTCGCCTTGTATCACTCTCCATCTGGCAGTTCAATGCCTCCTATATTTAGTCCCTCTTTTTGATTATTTTGATCGTTTATCTATTGATTTCCATGATTTACTGTTGTGTGTATTATTTTGTTTATTTATTTATTTTTTAGAATTAGTCTTAATTTGTTTGTTTTTGTGCTTTCCCTGTTTGAGTTGCGTTGATATCAGGACGTTCTGTTTTGTGACCTTGTATTGCGCTGGTACCTGATATTATTGGTCATCCGGCCAAACAATCTCCTTTAGCATTTCTTGCAGTCTTGGTTTAGTTTTTGCAAATTCTCTAAACTTGTGTTTATCTGTAAATATCTTAATTTCTCCTTCATATTTCAGAGAGAGTTTTGCTGGATATATGATCCTTGGCTGGCAGTTTTTCTCCTTCAGTGCTCTGTATATGTCATCCCATTCCCTTCTTGCCTGCATGGTTTCTGCTGAGTAGTCTGAACTTATTCTTATTGATTCTCCCTTGAAGGAAACCTTTCTTTTCTCCCTGGCTACGTTCAAAATTTTCTGTTTGTCTTTGGTTTTGGCAAGTTTGATGATGATATGTCTTGGTGTTTTTCTTTTTGGATCAGTCTTAAATGGGGTTCGATGAGCATCTTGGATAGATATCCTTTCGTCTTTCATGATGTCAGGGAAGTTTTGTGTCAGGAGTTCTTCAACTATTTTCTCTGTGTTTTCTGTCCCCCCTCCCTGTTCTGGGACTCCAATCACTCGCAAGTTATCCTTCTTGATAGAGTCCCACATGATTCTTAGGGTTTCTTCATTTTTTTTAATTCTTTTATCTGATTTTTTTTCAGCTATGTTGGTGTTGTTTCCCTGGTCCTCCAGAAGTCCCAGTCTACATTCTAATTGCTCAAGTCTGCTCCTCTGACTTTCTATTGCGTTGTCAAATTCTGTAATTTTATTGTTAATCTTTTGGATTTCTACATGCTGTCTCTCTATGGATTCTTGCAACTTGTTAATTTTTCCACTATGTTGTTGAATAATCTTTTTGTGTTCTTCAACAGTTTTATCAGTGTGTTCCTTGGCTTTTTCTGCATTTATCCTAATTTCATTTGTGATATCTTTAAGCATTCTGTAAATTAGTTTTTTATATTCTGTATCTGATAATTCCAGGATTGTATCTTCATTTGGGAAAGATTTTGATTCTTTTGTTTGGGGGGTTGGAGAAGCTGTCATGGTCTGTTTTTTTATGTGGTTTGATATGGACTGCTGTCTCCGAGCCATCACTGGGAAACTAGATTTTCCAAGTAGTCAGCTGGTGCGCTGGCTCCTAGTTCTGAAAACAGTCGCTGTCTGCCCGTATTTGTTTGTTTTCCGTCTCTAATTCTGTGCTTGTTGTTCAGAGTTCGTAGATTGTTATGTATGTGATCGATTCCCTTGTTTTTCCGAGTCTTTGTTGCCAGAGGGATCCGCGGTAGTGTCCACCTAGTCCGCCATCTTGGCCCCCTTGGAGCCAATTCTTGAACAATGCTCTTGGCAGGCTGAAGAATTTTTACCTTAATAGAAGGTGAAGAGCACTTGCAAATATTGAGACAAAGCTGTCTTTCTTCCTGTGCTGAGATGAAGGTCCATGTTGCTGTATGGAACTGCATCAGGTAGAGAATTTCTAAAGTGAGCCAAGACCCACTATGCAATTTCTTCATCCTTAGAGTTAAATAACCATAAGAATATTTCCTGTACTTCAATTTATTCTTGAACATTGAGTGAATGGTCAAAAAAATGAATGATATTGGCTAATATTTGTGAGAAAACTACGTGTAGAATGTTCATTATATGTACACAGAACTCTGGGTATATGGAGCAAGAAAAATATCTACAAAAAATATGAATTAATTAAGAGAATTAGATTCCGGCAACCAACACAGAACCAATATGCACTTATGTCTTTAGTGATGTTCAATATCCAATGCCTTTATTTTTAACTGACTTGCTTATAGAGCTGTGTTTTGTTCTAGAGATCAGTGTTATGAAGGCAAGTGGGACTTGCTGAGGCACCGCAAATGCAGTCAGTGTGATTGTGTGTATCCAACTGGGGAACCACCATCAACACTGCTGGGAAACTGCTGGTAAGTAAGCACTTTTATTCAACCTATTTCTGACTAAAAGAGCCAGTCCCCAAAATATACTAAAAGGTGGATGTCATGGATTGTATTATGTTCCCCCCGAAAAATGTGTGTATCAAGTTGGTTAGGCCATGATTCCCAGTGTTCTTTAGTTGTCCTCCATTTTGTGATTGTAATTTTATGTTAAAGAGGATTAGGGTGGGATTGTAACAAAAACATTACTAACAATGTCAAGTACCCAAAGAGAAATTAGGTAACTCCTAAAAGTCAGACACTTATGCTCATCCAAAGTCTTCACCAGGAGAGTAAACTGATTACCTACAGACTGGGAAACAGTTTTTAGCTATAACATTTCTGATCAGCATCTGATCTCTAAAATCTACATGATATTGCAAAAACTCAATAACAAAAAGACAAATAATCCATTTTAAAAATGGGCAAAGGATAGGAACAGGCGCTTCAACGAAGAAGACATTCAGGCAGGTAACAGATACATGAGGAAATGCTCACAATCATTAGCCATTAGAGAAATGTAAATCAAAACTACAATGAGATACCATCTCACTCCAACAAGGCTGCCATTAATCCCAAATCACAAAATAATAAATGTTGGAGAGGTTGTAGAGAGACTGGAACACTTATTCACCGCTGGTGGGAATTTAAAATGGTGCAGTCACTTTGGAAATCAATCTGGCACTTCCTTAAAAAGCTAGCAATAGAACTACCATAGAATATGGCAATCCCACTCCTTGGAATATATCTTAGAGAAATAAGAGCATTTATATGAACAGATATATGCACAACCATGTTCATTGCAGCACTGTTTACAATAGCAGAAAGATGGAAGTAACCAAGGTGCCCATCAACAGATGAATGGATAAATAAATTTTGGTACATTCACACGATGGAATACTTCACATAGATTAAGAACAATGATGAATCCGTGAAATATTTCATAGCTTGGAGGAATCTGGAGGGCATTATGCTGAGTGAAATTAGTCAGTTGCAAAAGGACGAATATTGTATGAGACCACTATTATAAGAACTCAAGAAATAGTTTAAACAGAGAAGAAAATATTCTTTGATGGTTATGAGGGTGGGGAGAAAGGGAGGGAGAAGGATATTCACAAATTAGATAGTAGACAAGAACTATTTTAGGTGAAGGGAAAGACATCATACAATAAAGGAGAGGTCAGCATAACTGGACTAAACCAAAAGCAGTTTCCTGAATAAACCAAAAGCTCCAAAGGCCAGAGTAGCAGGGGCAGCAGTTGGGGGACCATGTTTTCAGGGGACATCTAGCTCAATTGGCATAACAAAATCTATTAAGAAAACATTCTGCATCCCACTTTGGTGAGTGGCATCTGCAGTCTTAAAAACACTATCAAGCAGCCATCTAAGATGCATCAATTGGTCTCAACCCACCTGGAACAAAGGAGAATGAAGAACACCAAAGATACAAGGTAATTACGAGTCCAAAAGACAGAAATGGCCACGTAAATCCAAGACTACATCAGCCTGAGACCGGAAGAACTAGATGGTGTCCGTCTACAACTGAAGACTGCCCCGACAGGGAACGAAACAGAGCATCCCTGACGGAGCACGAGAGCAGTGACATGCAGACCTCAAAGTCCCATAAAAAAATCAGACTTAATGATCTGACTGAGACTAGAGGAACCCTGGAGGTCACGGTCCCCAGACCTTCTGTTGGCCCAAGACTGGAACCATTCCCAAAGCCAACTCTTCAGAGAGGGATTGGACTGGATTATAGGATAGAAAATGATAGTGGTGAGGAGTGACCTTCTGGTCTCAAGTGGACACATGAGACTATGTTGGCAGCTCCCGTTTGGAGGGGAGATGAGAAGGCAGAGGGGGACAGAAAGTGGCTGAATGGACACGGGGAATACAGGGCTGAGAGAAGGAGTGTGCTGTCTCATTAGTGGGAGAGGAACTAGGAGTACATAGCAAGCTGTATACAAATTTTTGTATGAGAGACTGACTTGATTTGTAAAGTTTCACTTAAAGCACACACACAAAAGATGGAAAGAATACACAGAGTCACAATACCAAAAGAAATGGTCAACTTTCAGTCGTTTCATGAGGTGGCACATGATGAAGAACTGGTAGTAGTGAAGCAAGAAGTCCAAGCTACACTGAAGGCACTGGCGAAAAACAAGGCTCCAGGAGCTGACAGAATACCCACTGAGTTGTTTCAATAAACAGATGCAGCACTGTTCATGCCCACTCCACTATGCAAAGAAATTTGGAAGCTAGCTACCTGGCCAACAGGCTGCAAGAGATGCACGTTTGTATCCATTCCAAAGAAAAGCGATCCAACAGACTGTGGAAGTTATCAAATGTAAGTGTTAGTATTAGTAAATATGGTAAACAAACAAACAAAGAAACTCTATCTATTCTACACTGAATATGACATTCTATCCCCAGGAGATCTAGTGAGTTTATGATGTTGTTGTTAGGTGCTGTTGGGTCAGTTCCAACACATAGCGACCCTGTGTACAACAGAACGGAACAGTGCCCAGCCCTGGGCCTTTCTCATTGCTATGTCTGAGCCCTCTGTTGCAGCCACCGTCTCAATCTGTCTCATTGAGGATCTTTGTCTTTTTCACTGACCCTCTACTTTACCAAGCACGATGTCTTTTTCCAGGGACTGATTCCTCCTGATAATATGTCCAGAGTACGTGAGACCAAGTCTTGCCACCCACCTTTCTAAGGAGCATTCTGGCTGTACTTCTTCCAAGACAGGTGTGTTCATTCTTCTAGCAGTCCATGGTATATTCATTATTCTTCACCAACAACATAATTCAAGTTTCAGTTCTTTTGCCTTCCTTATCCATTGTCCAGCTTTAGCTGCACATGAGGCGACTGAAAATATCATGGCTTGGTTCAGGCACACCTTAGTCCTCAAAGTGACATCTTCGATTTTTAACACTTTAAAGAGGTCTTTTGTAGCAGATTTGCCCAATAAAATATGTCGTTTGATTTCTTGACGGCTGCTTCCATGGGTGTTGATTGTGGATCCAAGTAAAATGAAATCCTTGACGACTTCAGTATTTTGTCTGTTTATTGTGATTTTTTTATTGTTCCAGTTGTGAGGATTTTTGTTTTCTTTTTGTTGAAGTGTAATCCATACTGAAGGCTGAAGTCTTTGATCCTCATCAGTAAGTGCTTCAAGTCCTCTTCACTTTCAGTAAGCAAGGTTGTGTCATCTGCATGTCTAGGCTGTTAATGAGTCTTCCTCCAATCCTGATGCCCCTTCTTCTTCATATAATACAGCTTCTTGGACTGTATGGATTATACGTTTTTTTTAAGACACTGAGTTTTTGGTAATTTACTATGGCAGCCCTAGAAAATGAATACAGAGCCCTTCACCAAGAACAAGTCAAGTTAGCACCAAAAATGCTCCTGTAAGGGTAGCTGCATAGGATGAGACATGGCAGTTTTTAAAAAGTATGAAGTAAAACTCTCAGCTTTGACAGACAAAGGGCTCCTCTAAGACTAAGTTCATTGCTGTTGAGTCGATTCTGTCTCATAGTGACCCTAAAGGACAGAGTAGAATTGACCCATAGGGTTTCCAAGGAGTGGCTGGTAGATTCGAACTGCTTGAATAAGTATTGTGAAAAAATACAACCCTGACACACAACTTTTCTGAGCTTAGTATTAAAACAAAACAAAACAAAGTCGCTATCGAGTGGATTCTGACTCATAGGGACCCTATAGGACAGAGTAGAGCTTCCCCACAGGGTTTCCAAGGAGCGACTGTTAGATTCAAACTGCAGACCTTTTGGTAGCACCCAAATGCATAATCATCGCACCACCAGTGGCTTTCAAATCAGCTATAGGCTGATGATCTCCAAATTCTTAGAACCCAGAAAACTACTCTACCTCTGAGTGGTATCCACAGCTGGGAACTGTTCTCCACACTTGGATGACCTCAGACATGCAAATCTAACATGTCCAGAAAAAATCTTTTGGTCATTTTCTCAAGTTTGTTCCTCCATGGTTTTTCCACATGGTAGAGAATGGCTCTGGTGACCATGCGCTCATGGTAGCCTGAATTCTAGAAGTCACCTTTGATTCTCCGTTCCCCTCATCCCATACTTCTAATCCACCAGCAATTCTTGGCAGCTCAAGCTCCAAAGTACACCTCAAGCCTGCTCCCACCTGCACTACCACCATCACTCCTCACCCTGACCACTGCAGAAGCATCCTCACCAATCCTCTGTATTTGCTGTCTTCAAGTTATCCTGGGCTACAGTTAATTCCTGGGACACGTTCTTTCTCAAGACCATTGAACCATAGAAGGAGAAGGGCATTTAGTTGTATGCTACCTCCTCCGCTTGAGCTGCATGTCCCTCAGAAATCACTTTTCACTGTCCACTCTATAATGTCTCTATTCCAATTTCCTGTCTTTGGCCGCACTGCTTTGATAGCGTGCATGCATGTGTGCTTCAGGGGTCATGTAGACAGCTGCTTAGAGGAATTTTTCTTAGTACAATCATGGTTGTGTGCCATCAAGAGATTCTGACTCATATCAACCCTGGATGACAACTTAGAACTGCCTCACAAGGTTTCCTAGGTTGCAGTCTTTATGGCACAGCCCTGGTGGCCCCGTGGTTAAGAGCTTGGCCGCTAACCAAAGGGTGGACAGTTCGAATCTACCAGTTGGTTCTTTGCAGAAAGCCATGGCAGTCTGCTTCTGTAAAGACTTATAGTCTTAGAAACCCTGTGGGGCAGTTCTGCTCTGCCCTATAGGGTCACTATGAGTCAGAATTGATTCAACAGCAACTGGTTTGGATTTTGTTTGGTTAGAATCTTTATGGGAGCCCATCTCCAGATCTTTTCAACCCTTGAGCTGGTGGGTTCCAACGGCCCACCTTTCAGTTAGCCAAGCACTTAACCTTTGCACCTCCAATACTTAACTCTGCACGCGAGAGGGCCCTCTCCTGACGTCTCCTGTCTCCTCACCCCGCACACCTTGGCGTAGTCCTTGCTTCTAGACCCCACCCTCCCCTCTGGAGGCCCAACCCCCCCACGCCCGCCCCCGACCCGGGCCTCTGGGTGGGCCAGCAGCCATGTTCCTCGCCGTCCAGCCAGTTATTCCCGGAAGCGCTGGGACGGGTGGTGAGGGGTCCGGGCCGGATGGCGCGCCTTAGAGAGGATGCTGTTCATGCTGCTTTCCCTGCCGTGTTCTCTGAAAGGTATGAAACTCCGACACCAGGCTGGAGGGACCTGCTCCCAGACTGAACAAGCCCGGACCCTCGAAGGTGTGGAGGGAAGGCGCAAGGAGGGCGGGTCCCAGTCCGAGCATCCCGTGGGCTTCAGAGGTTGGAGAGTCCGGACGTTGGGTTAGCAGCTTGCGTTGCCCCCTCCAGCGTACCCCATCCTGAGTGATCCCCAGGGGCGGACGCGGCACAGGGGCGGGCGGACGCAGCCACTCTAGGGGCTGCGAGAGGGAGCCTCTGGCCCAGGAGACACAGCTGGTCTGCGAAATTTGCATCCCAATGGATTTGCGGCGGGGGGGGGGGGTCCAGCCACGGGATCCAGCTGCGGAGTGCCCTCGGGCCTGGGGGCTTGAAGGGCTTGGGGAGAAAGGCCGTGTCCAGGGCTGCGCCCAGGTCCCTACTCTGCCCGGGGCGGGTTTGCGGGCCAAGCTGGGGAATGGGCGCCTGTCCCCCCCGCCCCCCACCTGCTCCCTGTGCCGGGGGGGGAAACCAAGGCCCAGAGTTCGCCCGGAGGGGTGAGATTCCAGACTGAGGGCGGGGCACTCGCCCCCATTCCTCCTCCCACCCCCACCAGACTCCGTAGGGTGCCACGGACAGGGGAGAGAGGGATCCCCCGCCCAAGGCCCTGCTGCCCCTTACTGTTTTGGGCGCTGTGCCTAGGAGGCTGAGGCACCCTGCACCCTCGCCCGCGCCCGGCTGGTCTACTCTCGGGGCTGGGGCATCGGCGCGGCCCCACCGGGAAAGGAAGGGGTCCTGGGAATCTGTGGAGCAGCGCGGGGATCCTACTCCTTGTGGATGCAGGGATTCAGTGTCTATTAACAGTGTGGATGCCAGGTCCCGCTCCCCCTCTGGGTGGCGGGGGTGGGGGTAGCAGGAAGGGGTCCTGAGCAACCATGTTGTTTGTTAACTTAAACGTTTGTGCAGCGCTGTGTACCGGTCACTGTGGACGCGGTCTCTGGTGCTGAGGGGATTTGAGGGTTCCTCACACTGGCGGGATTTGGAGCCTCTACCCTGGTGGCAGTAGGGTTAGTGGGTTACCCTGGTGGCGTAGTGGTTACGTGCTAAGGCTGCTAGCCAAAAGGTTGGCAGTTTGAATCCACCAGGCGCTCCTTGGAAACTGTGGGGCGGTTCTACTCTGTCCTATAGCGTCGCTATGAGTCAGAATTGACTCCATGGTAACGGGTGTGTTTTGTTTTTTTTTTTAGGTTGGAGATTAGGTGTCTCTCAGGCTGACATTTGAAGGTCTGAAGCTGACGGTTTATGAGGGTTTCTAAGGGTTTTAAGCGCTCCAGCCATGGGCACCAACCCGATCTTCCAGCACCTGCGGACGGACCGCCCCCCCCCGCCGGGGGATTGGCTGCTCTGGGACCCCGAGCCCAGAGGGCGGTGAGAAGCTGACAAACGTGAGTGATGTCCTGCAGGCTCCAGTTGGCGGGGCAGCCCTGCTCACATGGTCTCAATACCGGCAATCGGGCAGTCGGCTTCGTGCCCGGGGGTGGTTTCCGAATGTTCCCTCGTGTACCCCCACCCGTGCGGGGCGACAACTCTCCCCTGGGCGGGGACCTAGTAGAGGCCTGCAGGGCATCAGGGTATGGAGGGGCAGAGCTTGGGCAGGGAGGGCGCGACCCTGCAGGTTCCTCTACGTGACCACGGCGGGGGGGTGCGGGTCGTGAAGGCTGGGCCTGGTAGAGGACCCACTAGGTCGCGCAGAAGGAGTGGGTTAGGATAATCATAGCATTAATGGGAGTATTGAGAGAGCGCCCTGGGGCGTTGGGTCCCTCGGGAAGAAAAGCTTCTGCTGTCGCCACTGCAGCGGTACCCAGGTCGTCCTGGCTTAGGTCCAGGAGGTTCCCATGCTCGGAGGGCCTGGTGGGCAGAACAGAACCGGCGGTGCACGCGCCCTCTCGCGCCCTTGCACCAAATCGCTGAAGTTCAGTGTCAGGCGATTCTAAGCCATGGTTTTGGAACTGAATAGTGAAGCAGAGCAAATGATGCAGTGCCTTGATGGGACCGGTGGAGACAACAAGAAGCAAAGCACAGCTGAAACTTCAAAATTCCACTGAGTGTTAGTAGGATTTGGAGGAAGAAAATAGACGGAGAGTTGAGAGGCCCAGAGATGCAGAAGGGTTAGAGGATTAGGGTTAGGGGTTAGGGTTTGGTGTTAGGGGTCCAGGTTTGGGGGTTAGAGGTTTGGGAGTTAGGTTTAGGGGTATAGGTTTTAGGTGGTTGGGGGTTGGGGTTAGGGCTGGGGTTACTAGGCTAGGGCACAAGTGGTTTAGGGTTAGGGTTAGAGTGAGGCTGAGGTTGATTCCCCAGTCTTGTGTACCGTCTTTCCTTTGCCAGAGTTACCACCGATCTGTTGTTTGGTTGGAAACCCTGGTGGCGTAGTGGTTAAGAGCCACCGGTGCTAACCAAAGGTCTGCAGTTCGAATCCACCAGGCACTCCTTGGAAACTCTATGGGGCAGTTCTAATCTGTCCTGTAGGGTCGCTATGAGCTGGAATTGACTCGACAGCAGTGGGTTTGGTTTTTTTGGTTATTGTTTAGTTGGCTTTTCTCTACCCGCTCTTCGTCTCCCTGGTGAACATCAAGGATTGTTTCTGTGCGTAAATGTTTTCAGGAGCTTTTATGATAGTGGTCTCTTACTGTATATGTCGTTTTGTGATTGACTTAGTGTGATGCGCCCCAGATTCATCCATGGTGTGAGATGTTTCGGAGATTCATCATTGGTCTTTATTGTCGTGTAGTGTTCCACTGTGTGTATGTACCGTAGGTTGTTTATCCATTCCTCTGTGGACGAGCACTTAGGTTGTTTCCATCTTTTTGCTACTGTGAATAATGTTGCAGTGAACACGGGTGTGCATATGTCTATTCCTGTGACTGCGCATGGAAACCCTGGTGGCTAGTGGTTAAGTGCTATGGCTGCTAACAAAAAGGGTTAGGGTTTGGGCTTAGGGATGTTAGGGTTAGGGTTGTTAGAGTTAGGGTCGTTAGGGTTTGGGGTTAGAGTTTAGGGTTAGGGTTTTTTGGTTGGGGTTAGGTGTTAGGGTTAGGTTTAGGGTTTGAGGTTAGAGTTTGGAGTTACAGGTTAGGTGTTAGGGGTTGCAGTTTGGGGTTTAGGGGTTTGGGGTTTAGTCGTTAGGGTTTGGGTTAGGTTTTAGGGGTTAGGGTTTAGGGTTGGGGTTGGTGTTGGGTTTGTTTGGGATATGTGGCTTGGGGTTAGAGGGTGGGTGTTAGAGGGTTGGGGTCTAGAGGGTTGGGGGTTAGAGATTGAGAGAGTTAGAGGGTGAGGGGTTAGAGGGTGAGGGGGTTAGAAGTTGAGAAGATTATAGAGTGAGGGAGTGAGAAGGTAAGGGTGTGAGGGGGTGAAGGTTAGGGTTTAGGGTTAGAGGGTTTAGGATTAGGGTTCAGAAGCTTGGGGTTAGGGGGTTTTGGTTTCAGGGTTCAGAGGTTGGGGTTGGTGTTGTGGTTAGGGTTAGAGAGTTAGGGTTAGAGGGTTAGGGTTAGAGGATTAGGGTTAGGGGTTAGGGCTAGGGCTTAGGGGTTCAGGTTTAGGGGTTTGGGGTAAGGTTTTAGGGTTTAGGATTAGAGGGTTAGGCTTAGGGCTTAGAGTTTAGGGTTTTAGGATTTAGAGTTTAGGGCTTAGGGCTTAGAGCCTAGGGTTTAGGGCTTAAGGTTTAAGGCTTAGAGTGAGCGTTAAGGCTGGGGGCTGGGGTTAGGGTTTAGGGTATTAGGGTTAGAGGGTTAGACGGTTTAGTGTTTAAGTTTAGGGTTTAGGGGTTAGGGGTTGGGGTTAAGGGTGTTAGTGTTTAGGGTTTTGGCGTTTAGGGTGTTAGGGTTAAATGTGTTAGGGCTAAGGGTGTTAGGGTTTTGCGTGTTAGGGTTTTAAGTGTTATGGTTTAGGGTTTAGAGTTAAGTGATAGGGTTAGGCTTAGGCTCATTCTTAGGTTTAGGGCTAGGGATTTGAGGTTTAGGGTTTGGGGTTAGGTTTGGAGGTTGGGGTTAGGATTAGGGCTAGGGTTAGACGGTTAGCGTTAGAGGTTAGAGTTAGAGGGTTAGGGTTTCGGATTAGGGTTTCATGATAGCTTTAGAGGGTTAGGGTTCGAG